>NC_049209.1:25870092-26170092 GCF_013347855.1 Anguilla anguilla
GCTTCCACAAGTTCAAGAGGTGTATTGCGGTTATGGATTCCATTTTTTCCCCTTATTCCCATTGTAGGCTCGTGTCAGATCACGGTGGGTTTGAGCTCGTTTATCAGATTATCACTGATCCGATCAGTGAAACGCAGCCAGCAGCACTGCCTTTTCCAACACAGAACAGAATACTGAGAGAATATTTATTGCAGATACTGTACCTGGGCACATCTCAAACACTCACTGGGTGTGTGATTTAACATTCATCGGCATCGCATCAAAAATAGCCTTGCATACCCAAAAAAGGCAACTTGTCAGGAAATGAGGAAAACAGTTTTAGTGTTATATTATATTAGACAACTTTAGTCGCATTGTGTTCTGAACAAACTTTATTAGTTGCCAAGCCATGAAACATTGACAACACACATCTGATGACGCAAGCTTTCTAATTATGCATCAATCTTTAAAACCGATGATTTAAATGAAACATTCGATGCACTACTGTGCTTATTTTTTTAATGAGGTGGAAACACATTTGTGCTGATGCATCCGTTAGCACAGATTTGACTGAATCATTAAGATGTGTGCTTACAAGTCGGCACCCATTGCTGCAGGTACTCTCTGACATGACTCTCCCCATCTCACTCCCACACACCTTTCATCACCACGACATTGGCTATCTCTGGTAAGAGAGAGGGCCAGGCAAATTACAGCACGTTTTGAATACACCCGGCTAGCTGAGCAATGCCAGTCACACAGCATACATTGTTGCAACAGTTCATCAGTCTCTTTGTGAAGGAAAAGCTTTGTTCATTTGAGCCATTCATCCTTAGCTTGATTAGCAAGAACAGCTTTGTTCTTTGTTGATCTTCAGGGAGCTTTTCAATGAATATAACCACACTGAGATTCTTATTTCTTCAGTTGAAATTATTAAAAGTATGAAACAATGTCACTCTGGGCTTTAAATGCTAAACATATCACAGATTGATAATTAAATTTTTTTTTTAAAAATAGTTTAGTATGTTTCCTACTGTACAGCACAAAATGTTTCACAAAATTAAACAATGTTAGAGAAATTAAAAACATGACAGGAGGAATTAAATTGTGACAAGAGACATTAAAGCAATGACAGGATATTGGAATTGATAAGGCATAAAAAGTAACAGAATAAAATATTAAAGCCAGCTTAAAATAATTAGAAGTATATTGTATTCAAGCCAAAAGGGAAGCTACATATTTATTTTCAGACGGAGCGGGGGTTTACTGTAGCTGCTGGATCTGCAAACTGTGTGTGACCTTGTGACGCAAAGAAAGCTAACCAGCAAGCACTTACACGCATCATGAAAGAAAAACTTCAAGGTACACACCGCGAGTCTGCAGAATAACCAAGCTATTTCTCCAGTAAGGTGTGTGTGTGAGTGCGCGCGCGTGTGTTTGTGTGTGTGCGCTCGTGACAGCAAAAGGTGCCGTTAGATTGATGTGGCAGTTAGGTTCTCTCTGTACTTTGCTGAAGGTGGCTTAACCCCACAGGTCTGTTGGGAGGAAAGTGGTGAAGTACTCATTCAGGGGAATTGTATAAATAATGGGTTCACACCTCCTTCCATTCTTTTTTCTATAGTCAATCACCACCATCTTAGGACTATGGATAATTTGTAAAGTACTATATAGGTGGGGTCAACAATACTTAGACTAAGATACAGTGTGAAAAATCAAATAATTGAAAATTTAAAAAAGATACCTCCAAGAATTAGATAAATGTTAGTGCATATACAGTGAATCTGTAAGTTGCAGTTCAGAAACGAGTGTTGTTGTGACATTTGCTGTTTCCAAAAGGGCGTTGACAGGGAAAAGCCAAAAATAAATACCACTGGTATGGGCCGTGTGTATATGTATGAGTGCGCGTGTGCATGCATGTGTGTGTGTGTGTGTGTGTGTGTGCGTGTGTGTGTTGTGTGTGTGTGTGTGTGTGTGTGTATGTGGAGAGAGATCATTTGTTGTTCCTAAAAACACCAGGCAAAAAAAGAGGAAGGGCCCAGGTCTCTCTGATGGTTGAAGACAGTCTCCATTTATAAGACAGCTAGCCATTTGCATGATGGTGCACCTGTTTTTATTGGTATACAGGGAATGAATGAGTGGATCTCAAGTCCCTGTCCAGAAGCATGGGACAGTGCTGCTTTTGTTGAGGCACTAAATGATTGTGAGCCACCTGGAATAATCCCAGTGGACCTAGCAAATTTACAGTTGTCACTACATCTCTTTTCACTGGCGCCACCTAGTGAGGAACAAAGCACACAGCAATAGGGTCAGGGCACCAGTTCCCATCTTCTTGGAATATGTTTTCAGTCTTGTTCTTAGTGAGCAGAAATGTACTTACATGCAGCCTTAAATACATGACACAAGAATGCCTCAAAATCAAGATCAGGTCTTATACCTCTTGGTCAAGGTTTTGGGCAAAAAGTGCTGACTGGGTCACTAATCCAGGAAAGAGAAAAATAAGCAAATAATATCATACAAAAATCTCTCTCAATCTCTATCTGGCAATAAGAGCCATATAGTTTTGGAAATCTAAAAACACATTTTGAATTTGGATCCAAAGAACCAAAAAATGTACAGTACAGTTCATATAAATAAATTTCAGAATTTAAGATAAAAAAATATAAATTACAAGTATGCTTGCAAACCTTTTTCTATGTTGAAAATATTTATGCTTGCAATAGTGATCCAGGGCAAATATTTATTTTGTTAAAATAAACATTGCGCCATTGCTTAACACGCGCCAAAATAAAAAAAATTTAATTAACCAATTAAAGTGGTTCACAGGGACATGCAAATCACAATAAACTGTACAACTATCTCATGCCACTCATTCGATTGATGTTGGCAGATGCTGTTTGGAAATACATTATAACCTCTCAAGTTAAGCAACTCAAGCAGATTAAAAAATCAAATGTCTTTGAGAGGCAATCTGTGTGTTCAGAGCCATTCAAGAAGACTGACATGGAGCAATGAAGGATACATGCCCACACACACACACACACACACACTCGTACACACACACATGCCCACACACACACACACACACACACATGCACACTCGCACACACACACACATGCACACACACACACATACACACACACTTACAAGAACTGTACAGTGACCAGATGCTTGTAACAAACTGGAAAGTATGACCATACTTCAGAAAAAAAATCATATTGAAAGGCCGATCCGTTAGCCTTTGTACTTGTTAGCTCAGCAAACCACAGACCAAACAAGGATGGCGTCAGAAAATGTGCACATGGCTTAAACCCCTCTCTACGTTGACATATTGTGAAAAGTACTTCACAAAGGCGATATGCAGCCAACTTCATACGTGTAAAAACAAACATGGAAAGCGGCCATTATGGCTCAGGGCATGCTCAGCATCAGAATACAGGGGCACAGGTGTAAAAAAAAAAACACAATAAGTGTCAAATGAAGGCCAAACAGTGCATAAACCCAAGATGAGAAGAAGCCGTTTGTCTTCAAACAAATTTACAGTGTTGAGGAATTTGCATTGGGTGAAAAGAGGAAGAGTGCAGTGGGAGGTAGACAGGGGGATGGGGGGGGGGGTGCCAGCGAATTGGGAGTTCACTCTCCCAGAACTGCTCGTCTAACGCAGAGGCAGTTGCTGAAAGGTAACATCTCCGCCGACCCCTCACTACTACACCCACACACACATACACACACACACACACACACACCCACTTCCCTCTCTGATACCTCGGGAAGAACCTAACACATCAGAGAGGGTCACATTGGGTCAAACAAGTAAACAGACAACACAGCCAGAATGCTTATGAGTGAGGCCAGGACTATAAGTAATCTGAGTAATCACGGAGTGAGAGCGATGTTTAATGTAGTCTCTCTCCCTCTCTTTGATAGGCAATTATGGTTTGTATGAGAAGTTGTTTAAAATCTTTTTTTTTTTGCATCTTTATTTTTATTTTGAAATATAACTGTTCAACATTTGACAAGGGCAATAGTTAAAGGCATATACAAACTTACAAAATAATTTATCTCAATATCTGAGCAAAGGAGATGTTAAAAGTTAAATCTCTTTCTTATTTCACTCTCTCTCTCTCTTTCCCTCTACCTCTATTCCCCTTTCCCTCTCTCTCTTTCTCTCTCTCTCTCTCTCATTCTCTCTCCTCTCTCCCTCTCTCCTCTCTCTCCCTCACTAGATTATAAATTCAGAGGTAATTACCTGCATGGCTTGCTCTGCGATTTGGGGGCTGGGCATGCAGGGGCCTTATGTATGCATGGGCACGCTGGCCGGCCATTAGGAGCGGCGAGAGGCGTAGTGTTTTCACTGGGAACCTGGTGAACAAACACAGGCGCACAAAACAATTGCAGAACCCTGGACCCAAACCCCAGAAAGGAATTTGTAAGGCCTCTTTGGGGGCGGGACACTAGGGAATAAGGTACATTGGTTTATGGCATCAAATTTACCTCATAACTGAGCTCAGTGGCTCATGAATATCTTCAGAAACCGCTTCTGGTCACCCCCTCAAGCACAACGTATCGGCGCGGCTTCATTAAGCGTGGAAAAGAACACAAAACTTTGAGTGGCTCAATTTCGCAAACGGCCATTTTGTCAGCAAAATAAATCTCATGAATTATTCATGCACATAAATCCCTGATAGGTGCAGGAACGGGGAACTTCTGACTCCTGTGTCCTCGGTGTGTTCTTGAAGGTTTGAACCTTCTTGACTGTTACTGTAGTAGGACACAAATTAGTTTAAATTATTATTTCCATTCACTTCATGGATTCTGATATTTAAAAGGAACTCTGACACTGAAACAATGTACAAATTGTATGTGTCTGGAAAAAGTATTGTAACAGAAACATAATTTTTGTTGTTTTGGCTCTGCACTTTCATGTGAAATAAAATAATGAACATAATGTTAAAGGGCAGACTATCAGCTCTAATTTGAGGGCATTGTATTTGGTGATTCATTTTGGAATTATCGTCTTTTTTTATACATACTCCAGAATGTAAGTATAGATGTGTTAGACTACCATAAAGAGAAGACTACACCAGCAAACCCACGGAAGGTTCACAGAAAGATGCAAACCAATGGTTAGCCTCATGAACAGAATGACCAGGTTAGACTCCCTAAAAAGTACCTTAGGGTACCGGAACAAAGACTAAAACAGTCAGATGACATGACTATTCACCTGTGCCAAAGTGATGGAAAGAGGTAAGTGTGGAAAAAGAAAGCAACTGCTCACAACCCAAAGCACCCCCCTCATTTCTGAAACATAGTGGTGGTAGTGCTATGGCTAGGGCACTCTATGGCTGCCGATGGAACTGGCTCATTTGTCTTCATTGACAATGTGATTGCTGATGGCAGCAGCAGGATGAATTCTGAAGAGTACAGAAACAACAGTTCAGATCCAAACAAATGGCACAAAACTCATTGGACAACACTTTACCTTGCATCAGGACAATGTCCCCATACTACTAAAGCAACCAGGGGGTTTTTCAGAGCCAAAAAATGAAAAGTCAATCACGTGTCCTGAGTCCGACTGAACATGCTGAAGACTGAATGCAAAACGCCCCCAAAACAGGAACTGAAGATGGCTGCAGTACAAGCCTGCAGAGCATCACCAGGGCAGTTATCCAGTGTCTGTGGGTCACAGACTTCAGGCAGTTATCGAATGCAAAGGATTTGCAACCAAGTACTTAAAATGATGACTTTATTTCACTTTATGCTAATAATTTCCAATTACTTTTGCTCTCCTAAAATGGGGGGACTAAGTATAAAAAAGGCTGTAATTCCTACACGGATCATATGAATGTAAATACTCTGAAATTAAAGCTGACAGTCTGAACTTTAACCTCATATTCTTTGTTTTATTTCAAATCGAATGTGCTTGAGTACAGAGCCAAAACAAGAAAAATGGTGTCACTGTTCCAACATTTAACCGCATGTCCTGTCCTTGATGATACATTGCCTGCGTCATGTTTGCACAGAGTACCATTTTTAAACATACTTTGCATGTGTCACGGAGCTCACTCTTGCCTGCTTTGAACCTGTACTGTGCTCTGCACTGTATTTGTGTCTTCTAATGCTTTTCCAATCAAAATGAACATAGGTGTTTGTACACAGATTTACTGGCCATTCAATTTAGTGGCCAAAACCCAGATAAAAATGTTTCCATTTGCTCTGTTTTGGGGATATTGTTGGGTCAGAGTGCATTTTCTCTTGGCGCCTGCTCGATGTACACGACAACTACTGAAAATGGGGAGTCGTCATCAAAAAGATGCAGACCTCAGGGCTGCGCCCCTGTCTGACATCATCAAATCGCCCTACCTCAGTGAACCGGCCCCCTGCCCAGAGGGAGCGTTTATTCTGCCCATAAACGCAGCAGGAAGTACAGAATTCGATGGCAGCACAAGCAAGAATGACCTTTTGTGTCGAGAGCTTTTTTTTTTCCGAAGATTTATTTTCTCAGGTGTGACAGCAACAGTAGCAGGTTATCTACCCCAGACATGAAACTTTATGCATTCATTTTTTTTTTTTTACAAATCATTAATGAGTAACTGAGAATGAGAGAAGTCAGCATATTTCCCTGTACCAAAGACACCAGTGCCCAGTGTTGTACTGAATGAACAAGACAAGGAGGAGTGAAAGCCACAGGTAGTACACTCCATATTTACTGCATATGATCATAATGCAATAAGGCTACAATCAGCACTTCAGGCATATGACCCTTAAATAAAGTTGTTTCACTATAACAGAACTTAAATGCATCTTCCGTCACTTTAAATATAATTAAAGAAAATATCTGCTTATTAATATTCTAGAATGAGAACTGTTGACTCTGATGAACAGATGGGCGTAGGAGTGCATAATTATCATCTTAAAATGACAGTGTGTACACACAGTTCTCTAATTATAGCCTGGCAGTTACATCATAGAGAAAAGCATAACAAAAATAGAGTAGCTAATATTTTATAATGAGCTTTGTGAATAACTCGAAGCAAAGGGTCAAGTTAATTTCATATGAACAATCTTTCCTTGAGTCATGACTGGGAGGAAGTTTATCTGATAAATCAGTTCATGTTACATTCAGAAGACAAACACTGCGGCAGTGGAAGAAGGAAATGGTACAGGGCATGAATCATCTAGAGCCATTCACTGAGACAAAAGAACAGCAGTTAAATTGATCACAACAAAAGGACTGCAGTTAATACCTGCTCAAGTTTACCGTACAGCTCTATCAATATGGATCTTACAATTACTGTTTCATATATACGTATGTGTGTGTGTGAGTGTATATACTGTATGAAATATGAGTGACATTATCCACCTCAATAAAGTAGTAAGCAACCAGAGCAACTATAAACTACAATATGCATACGAAAAGAACTACATGTCAGTAATCTGTAATGACACAACCATTTTTTGTCCGCTGAGCTTTTCCCGTTCCCCAGCATCCGTTTTTTCGACAGGTCTTCAGACTTGGACAAGCACCTGGCCCCGTGCCACCTAATGTTAAATCCAGAGTTATCTATTATTACATGAGTAAAGAGAAAGGCTTCACACTCAATCAACCACAGTGTCTGTCCTGTCTAACTCTGACAAGTTTAAGCCCCTGCAGTTACCTTGTGCTCTGCCGCGGTCACACAGATATTAAATAAAGATACGTCACACCGGCCAGTGTATCCAGTGTTCCAGTTGCAAAGATGAGCATCTGTATGAGATTGGCACAGCTATTTGGGTGGCAAGCCTGTTGGCATGTCTGTATGAAATGTTAAATATGGGTGTCAGTGTTCTGAATCAGGAGGGCATAACAGGCAGGGTTCTATGCTGTGCAGGTATCTAATGAGAACAAACAGAGAGAACAGAGAAGAACAGAGGAGGGAGGATGCGGTGATGTGCATTTCTGTCTCTAGGTGGTACACTTCTCTTAAGGCCATATTAGGGGATGTTACACAACAACGGGCATGCGAGACTCACACAGCAATAATCAACACACACAGCCAGACAGAACATGTAAACATACAACATGTATGACACATAAAACGTTTTCATATATTACAAACATTAAGAAAAATATACCGTATGTGACCTTCGTAGATTTCTGTGTTTTGGTTAATGTACTTCACAATACATTACGTGGATATTTAAACACACATATTTGGAGCCCCAATGCAGTCAGTGGACCGAGAGTGCAGTACATTTTGTACAAAGAAAAGACTTGAAACTTCCTGATGCTCTGAATTTCTAAAGAAATAGAAAATAGGGACACGAAAGAGTGTTGCAAGCCAGGTCTGGATGAGTCAGCAGTTGTTTAATGCTTTCCATGTGGCAAGACGCTTCTTTTCCCCGGTCCGGATTAGGCATAACTGGGCCGGGTTAACTCACAGTAAGGAGTTCCCCAGGGGTCAGGCTGGCACGGTTTCGATCAGCGTTTCGGGATGAGCACGAGTGCCAAAAAAAGTGCCCAGATCATCAAGTTACCCATCGCGCACCCCCTCCCCCTGCCTCCCCCCTGCAGAGCGAACTCTGCCCTCCGCGCCTCCTCCGTCTTCTCCATTTTCACGCTCCTCTGATCACCGCTCCTCAATGAATTCATGAGCACATCTCTGTCTCTGGCACGCCACATTAACCCCGGGTTCCAGAGTCATCCTGACGGAAAAAGGGCCCTCGCCGCTGTCACAGCGCGCGGCATCGAGCCGACCCCAGCGCGTCCGCGACCTGGCCCTCCGCTCCTCCGCCCCTCCGCCCCTGCTCAACTCTTGCTCCATCCTCCACCTGCATTTCAACACAGGGCTAAAGCGGATTCAGCCACATGCTCCTCACTTTCTGCTCCACTGAACACTCCCCCAACCCCCCACCCCAGCAACCCCCACTCCCTCTCCTCCGCGTGCCAGAGAGGCAGGTATTCAGCAGAAGGAGGAAGGAGAAAACACACGCCCCTCCCACCCCCCCACATCCCACCACCCACCTGGGACTGCTATGTAGGTGCACTACATACCACCAACATACTACGTACTGCACCACCTACTCCGAATGAGCTCGCACCCCTAAACTCAGGGCACACCCCAAATCCCCTTCCCCTCCCCTCGGCCTGCTCCCTGTGGCCTCACAGACCTTGAGTGGAGAAGAAACCTGGTTCATCCTAACAGAGATAAAAGATCATTTTTACAACATTTTACAATGAACAATCTGACCTCCAGAGGTTATCTCCGCATAGTCCTCTTCCACCTCCTTTGTTACCTAGCTGGCTCCTGAGTAACACCTCCAATCAAAAACCCATCTCTCCGTTCATACATAGTCTAATAAATGAATATTTGAGTTTAATTATTTCAAGAGAAATCTTCCAACTCTATTCGCAGGTACAGAAGGCATGAAATCATGTAATGCAGCTAGTACACTGCAAAAAAAGTCTGTATTAACAAGTTTGTTAGTCTTGTAATGAGACTTCAAATCTTTCAAACTTCAAACTTTTTTCTCTCAAATAGAAAAGACAGAGATTCAAAACCCAATTACTATATAAATATGCTTGAGTTGAGCACATTTAATTCCCTGTTGATTTTATCTCAAGTAGCTTGTTTTAAGTTATTGTTTGCTTGACAAGTGAAATTCTCACCTGATTGGCAAATCTTGAAATGAGTCAAACAGTCTGACCTATCAGGCAACATTTTGTTTTATTTAGCAAAAAAAAAAAAACATAAATAAGATTTTATGTATAAATATTATACTATATTTGAGATTGATTTATTTTTTGGTTCTTGGAGTGTAACCTTCTTTAGCAAACAAACCATAGGGAAAGTTTGCGTAGATGCATTAGTTTGCATCGATGAAAGATGCATTTAACAGCCCTGCTATCCAGTACGTGGTACTGGACTCCAGCCGACTCCAGCCGACTCCAGCCAACTCCAGCCAACTCCAGCCAACTCAGCCAACTCAGCCAACTCCAGACAGCTAGACTTTATCACACATTGCTGTCTCTGACTTTTCTAGCCATCATATACAAGACAGGTCACACCGAACAATGAAAAACGAGACAATGAGAACGCTGTTGCCACTGGTGACTGTTACCCTGCGCGACAGTGCAGACTGAGCCCACCTCCCTCATGGTTTGAGGAGAGCTTTGCTTCACTCCACAGAGCTCCACACTCACAGAGCAGTTGCGCAAGGCCACATCTCCCTCCACAAGCAGGACACCTCCCCGAGGCCCAGGTTTGTAAAGGTGGGTGCTTATCCACAAGGGGATGCTCTTTTTACAGGAAGAATAAAAAATTCAGCAAGGGGACCCTGTCAAATACAAAAGTTCCAGGCAGCGCTTTTATCATTACCTATACAAGAAGGGATCAACAACCTGTGATCAAGGGACCGGTTGTTGGCGTGTAGCAGTGCTGTACAGGTGTCTTCGCCACACCCAGGTAAAGAGCACGGCGCCTCGGCCGTAGCCCCTCCCCTCACACCCCGACACGCCCCGGCTGTTGTTCGGAATGTCGCAGGAATCAAAGGAGGGTGCTGCAGTCGCAACGAGCCCTTGTCACATGCAGAGTTCACAGATTATGGCTTTACAATCAACTAATTGCCTTATCCTTGACAGCAGCACATGGGAAGATCATAAAAAAGGGCCAGCAGAGAGGAAAATGAACCACAAAATGGAGAGCGTGTGTGAGCATGTGTGTGTGCATGCGTGTGTATTGGGGTGAAAAGTCTCCGTAACAAACAGCCTTATACAGGGAGTGCAGGTAGCTGTACAAAGAAGCAGCTGACGTTCATTGTTAAAGTGTTGAACATCAGGGTAACACCAGATATTGCAGTCCACGGCCAGTCTGGTCCAGTCTTCTAACCACTACACATACCATGATTGAAAATTGCCCATAGTACAGTGACTTGCCCTATCCTCATCACCTGGTAGAAAAGTTTAAATATTTTGATGTTGACGTTACACAAGTGTCTTGGATGGCCAAAAAATGTTGCAGTGAAAATATTTTCAACAATATGATTTATTTAATTTTCGCTGAATGCCCCTTTAGTGTAGTGTAGGTTTCAGCATAATAGAATATATGGTTGTTGAGACCACAGACTCTTGTCCCATGCAGGGGACAAATATGAATTGCTGGGTCTTAGGAGGACATGTTACAGGGGTCCCAATCAATACTGTACTACTGCCACTCCGATACAAAATGCACACAGGCACTTCTCCCTTTAAAAGAAACTCTCTGAACCAAATGTCCATATTGCCTTCAACAAACAGAGCACACCGCAAGCTACTGTACAGTTCCCACAGAAAAATAAAGTTTGAAGTCTGCACTAAAGACAAACACCAGAGATGTCACAAAACAAACAAATATTTTGACATAAGTGCAAACACACACACTTTCTTCAAACCCATCTAGCACTCAGCGGAAGGTAAATTCTCTGCAGTAATATGCAGAGTAGAGTGTATTTTTTGGGCCGACAGTGTATTATAATGCATGGGGAACTGGTCTTCTCCATCAGAAGTGTCATTGGACCCTTGAGTACGGTACTTCATCCAAATTTCTACAGCCACAAAAAAAAAAAAAAAAAAAATCATCTCCTGCTGTATAAATGGATTGTATATATTAAACAATGAATGCTGGCCTGACCAAGTCAACCTGGATAAATTTGCTAATGGCTTTAACAAAATATTTGAGCCTGTTTACCTTCTCCCAGAAGAGGAAGAGTAAATGAGGCACTCCCTCACTGTGGGAGGCAGTCAGGGTTTCACATCCCCTTCAGTAACCTTTGACCTTCCGTGCAACCTCTGCTGACCACCCCCACACACGGAGAAATGAGATCCGCAGCAATATGTCAATATCGCAGATTTTTACAGCCCCTTTAAGGTTTTATTCCCAAAACTTTATTTGCTTTCTCTTTTACACATTTCTTTTATTGTCACTGCTGGGCCATAAAGGCCTTATCAGGAGGATATCTGCCATCTTTTCACAAGTCACAAGTAGGTGTTTTTTTTTTCTTTTACACAAGAGTGAAGTGTCACACGATTCCAAATTCTACCTCACCCAGTCGCCTTGTTAAAGTTTTCCACGACATTGTCGACAAAACCCATGGCGCTACTTAAACAACACGGGAAGGTTCGACTGGTGCGGATACGAATCGCGAACGTGCGTCCGCGTTCTCCGCGCCGAGCCGCCGGACCGCTGCGGCGCGCCCCCTCTCCAGCGCGAGACCGCGGGACGGGTCAGGCTCCGAGACTTCCTGCAGCACCGCCATTACGAAGCCGGGCAATTAACCGCACTGAATCACTGCCCTCCCTTCATTCCAAGGAAACCAATTCAAACAAATGGCTCTCGGGGCTGCCCGAAACGGCCCAGGCGTGACGGTCACAGGGCCTTGCGGTTCTCAGCACAAGGGCACAGCACCCCCCAAGGCCTCATGGGAAACGTAGAGGTCCACGTGAGCGGGCGCTAAGCGTCATAGCACAACTTCTCCTCACGCAAAATTGTTCGTTAGCTCAGGTGAGATCGCTCACAAACACCAAGGCAGATACGTGACAACAATCGTACTGCCCTGTAGCCTTCTCATGTCAAGCTGCTGAAGCAGATGTGGGCTTGAATAGTATTTTTATAGGAGAGCTCTTGAGATAACCAGGTCGGTGCCTGAAGAGGTGCTGGCTGACCAGTAGGGAGCACTCTTCCATGTGGACTAAAATATAAATTCCAAGCACAGGAATAGGGTCACTGTGATGACCTCCCTCACACTGGTTTTTCAAGATCCCATGGGATGTAAAAAGAGAAAAGAAACAGGAGAATTAATCCGGATGTCTGGACCGATTTGCCATAAAACTGGCTTTCCATGCCTGGTTGCTTAATCAACCCCTACATCTGATTGTGTGCACCTTCACCCAGTCCTCACACCACTTTCCCCTGCCGTGGCACCAGTACCTCTCCAGCGATATCGACACAAGCAGCAGGATAATCTTTAACTCCAGTTGGGTCCAGGGGGAATCCCTTTCCAGCTGCTCATAGTGGACTGCCGGCTCACTGGTTACTCGCTGGTTACCAGAATTACCTGCTCCAGGTTTGCAAAAAGTATTGAAGCGCATTAAAGCAATTCCAGGTAAACAAAGGTCTTGGCTCATTGTCGTGAGAATTTATATATATACACACACACACACACACACACTTACGCATGCATGCACACACTCATTATTCCCACCATGACTGCACATGCACAAGATATTTTTTCCAATTAATCTCATATTTCATATTTATAAGATTGCAAGTTATTATAGGCCTGAATACTTCAACATAGCAAAGAGATCAAGCAGATGGACCAGCCTGTGTCTATTTTTCAATATGAATTACAGGTTCCCCAGTGTAAATAACCAAAGCATCTAAGCGACCTGCAGACTGAAATTAATATTTCCATTCTCCGGTCCTGAAGGCCTCGCTATTTCATCACAACTTCCATCACAAATAAACATGTATACTAACAGCTATTTAAAAAAAAAACCATTTCACTCTGTATCGTGCTAAGTTTAAAGCTGTCCTTGGTGTCAAGCGCAAAGATGGAAATATGTTACGGGGGACGGGCTTATCAGCTCAAAGCAATACCTGCATCCATATGACTGCAATAGGAAAGGAGGTAAGGGGGGATGACTCACAAAGAGACGCTCCATACACACCGAGCAGGTTCACGCCACGGCATTATCAACTTACATAACCCTGAGGATGGGGAAAAGAACACGATCACAACACGGCACATCTTATCACACCGCCGGGGGCTGTAAAAGAACAAAAGCCGCTGGCTGCCGGGGCGCAGTGGGTATTGGAATCAGGGCGATTAGATAGAGGACTAATGGGGGCGGAGAGTGAGGGCAGTGGAAGCTAAAAAACAGAGTCCGGCACGGAGACGCGTTCTGAAGCGGGGCTATTATTCCGGGAGGCGCGCGATGAGTAACGCTCGGGTGTTTATCCCGAATCGCAGTGTCCCGGGCAGAACAGAATCGAGAACCACAATATAATTTAATGGTGCACAATAACCGGCTATTGGCATGTTTATGACCAGAAACAAGCCTGTTTTATACGGGGCAGTTTTTTTTTTAAAACTAATGCTGTTTTATTTTCTGCCTTGGTGCAGATATGGAGAGAGAAACTAATTCAACCACAGTTCTGGGGTTTCTATGAAAATGTAAACAGAAATGTTCAAGAGTAAATATATTGACAGCGCTTTGTCATTTTACTGCTAACTTCAGATCTGTGACACATAAAGCTTGCAGGATTTGCCAATGTAGAAACCAGCTCTTACCTTCACTGGTTTCAGACTCTACAGGAAGTTATCAATAAAGTAACTGGGATTGTGTCAGCCAAGCCTGCCCTCTTGTGGCTGATCCATAAAAAGGCAAGCTAATTTAGCAAGGACATGCCTATTTCAAGAAATGCTACGTACCTTTCAACCCAAATTGGTAGTTTGGGTACCATGTCTGATGGTATATTGGGTATATTTCTTTCAATTTACTGAACATTTTGCAGAGATAACTTCAAAATGGGCACCAGTGACTGGAATAGTATTGCACAATAAATGCATCAACAACTTCATGGTATAACAGGAACCCCTATCCCTGGTCCTGGAGAGCCACATAGTGAGATGGATTTTTGTTGTTACTCAGGACTTAATCAATCAATTAAATCAGTTGATTACACAGTTACCTTGAAAACAAAAACCAGGTGATATTAGGCTCTCTCCTCCAAACAGACCACTTCATCCAATTGCACATATTTCCAAAAATAGGCAGATGAATTCCTTTATGCCACTTTGTGAAATACCCACAAGACCAAGGACCCCTATGATGTAACAGAGGCCAGAGGAAGCACTTGACATATGAAATGTACCATTGCAATTCCAATCCAAGTTCATCAAGCTCCACATCAGGTTTTAGTCAGTACAATTCAGTTTATTCAGTCATTTCTAATATGGCCTAAAAAATCTATTATCATTTCAACTTCTGAAACTTAAATGGCCTAGATCAGCGGTAACCAACCCTGTTCCTGGAGATCTACCCTCCCCTTAGGTTTTCACTCTGACCCTAACACACTCCACTCGACAGCTAGAGGTCTTTTTTGAGCAGCTAATTAGTAGAACCGAGTATGTCAAATTAGGATTGAAATGAAAACAAACAGGATGGCAGATCTCCAGGAACGGGGTCGGTTACCACTGGCCTAGATAACCTGCCGCATTTCTCAAGTGTTTCTCAATGGCGGTGCAGACAGCCAGGCTTCGCCGAGGCGTCAGCAGCCTGCTCATCTCTCACTCCCCCGCTCTTTGTCTCGCCATCTTATCGCCATCTCGGTTTCCCACCCTGCTCGCTGCTCGCCAGCTGGTCTGTTTTCTTGTTATGAGTGGCACTCTTATTTCATAACTCATTTTCTTTCTCATGTACGCAGCTACCCATCGGTGAAGTATTGCTGGTCCACCTGTCACAGCATTACTAATACATGAGACGGTATTAGTCTCATTGATTATTTACTCTTTGTCTCACATTTTCATTTTATTTTGTTCTTTAATGAAGTCTTTGAGCAAAATTTACATTTTTTCAAAACCTAAAAATGGACATTAAAGATCCATTTTTAAATGTGATATTTGTGCTTCAATAAACATTTACAGCACCATCTGTGCTGTAAGGATGCACCCATGCTCAGACCATCTCAGAAGAGACAAGCAGCCTCTCCCTCTGTAAAATTTCTACCAACACTGGAAGGGCTGGCATCAGCATTGATGGGTCTGTGAAATAAAAGGGGGTCACTATGACTTCAATATTTAGGCTCACTGTGCAGAACGTCTTTGTAGAAAGGGAATGGCACCAGACTGTTTGTTTCTCACTCCCACAGATGTAAAATCTGTGTTCCAATATATTTGGTCATTTACCACCGCCTGCTGGTCAAGATGTGCATCACAAATTTCTGCAAACCAACATTTTTCAAAGTTCAAATTTTTTAATAACAGCAGGAAGAGGGACGCAAATGATAAAAACCTATTCCTTGTTTGTGCACTCCGAGCCTAAGGGTTTTCCTGTATCCTGGTTCTGTGTGGTTCATTAAAGCTAGTGTGCACATCATCATCCAGCTCTAACATAAGATGGAGGAAGTTCATTCAGCCAGAATGGAACATATGACAAATAGGAATGGAAGAACTGTGAGAGTCTAGTCCACAGGAATCAGTATGAACTAGTGGTAGACACTCCTCAGGTCTTACCTGAATTTAATTAATTGAGAGGATTCTTTACTTTTTCATTAAATTGAAAATTTTATCATTAAAACACTCCATTAGGACTGCAGGACTGCTGTTTACTGTCCAGAATCCCGCATCCCGCAGAGCCTCACTGGCTCCTGGCCAGGGCACGTTAGCACATAGGCATGTTAGCACGTTAGCACATTAGCGGTGCCCTGCCTGCGCGGAGCCCCATGGCTGTGCGGTTTGTGCAAGCGCTCAGGCTGAAGGCTCTTTCAGCTCTTCGCACCTCTTCAGCACGTCCTCCAGGAAGCCCACCACGGCGCTGAGGGCGTCCCGGGCGTCCCGGGCATCGGGCGAGCCCGCAGGCAGGCCTTTAAGCTGGTCGAGCGTCGCCCCCAGCTCCCTCCGCCTCTCCGCCGGGTCGGGACAGTCCCCGGCCTCCTCCCCCTCCCCGCCGCCCGTGTGGTAGCGCACCAGGTGGCCCTGAACGGCCTCCCCGGGCTCCCCCGCCAGGGAGGCGGCGAGCGCGGGCAGGTCGGGCGGCTGGCAGAGGGACAGCAGGTGCATGAGGGCGCGGCAGAGCTGGGCGCGCAGGCTGGCGCAGTAGCGGTACTCCAGGAAGTCCTCGGCCTCCTCGCTCCGCTCCAGCGCCTGGGACAGGGCCCGCCACACCTCCCGGAACTGCGCCGCGTCGCCGTAGCGATCGCGCGCGGCCGGCGCCGACAGGGCCGCCGCCGACTTGATCCTCACCTTGAAGTTCCGGCAGGAAGTGACCGCGCTGCACAGGGCCGAGTACGCGTCCGCCGTCCAGGGGGCGGAGCCTGGGAAACAGGCGGGAAAACACGTAAAGGCGGCGTAACCCCAGGGGATTGACAGTGATGGGCACTAATTACAGAGCCAACGCCAGAGAAGGATCGGTCTGTTTCCTCCAATGGCTTCTTCCTTCATGCTCCTGGGGGAGATTCTGCATGCTTTTTGTGGGGATTTTAGTCCCAGGTCTGCTGTGAAATGTATTGGACAAATATGTAAATTATGTATGCGTTTGTGTGTCTGTGTGTGTGTCTGTGAGTGTGACTTTATTTTTTCTCTCATACCACCCCCTAATACAGCTTCCTGAATCACTGATCAAACTGAATCAAATCATTTAATTTGAGCTAATTCAATATTAGGGGGTTAACTGTGTTCAGCCAAGCCAGATAAAATATGAAAATTAAGGGGTGTGAATAATTTAAAGGCTTTTCTGCAAAGCTTCCTGTCAAGATTCCTTTTGCCGGTTCAGTGTCTTTAAAGAAATGCCGATTAAAGCAGGAAGAATTCCTGGAGGGCCGGTCTGTATGCCGGTTTCTCACCCAATTATTCTTGTGTAATTCTTGCTATAAACAGCTATATATACAAACTCTGAGCTTCCCTCCCATACTGCACCACTGTAAAACTTTTGGATCAAAGATACAGAGTGCAGTAGGCAGACGTAGCTCACGTAGTCTCCCAAAAAACACAATATCAAATAAACGATTGAGTAACTGACAAGGCTGCCGAGGCGGAGGCGGGACCGGGGGGCGGGGCCTGTCACGCTCACCGAGAGGGAGGGCGGGGTTCCTGAAGGCGTTCCCCAGGGCGTAGCAGGCGTTCCAGCGCACCTTCATGGTGGCGTCGCCGCGCACCGTGCCGATGAGCGCCCGCACGGCCTCCTCCAGCGGCTGCTCGAACCCGGGCCGGGCCAGGTGGGCCGGCTGCAGGAAGTGCAGCAGGTTCCCCAATGCTCGTCCCGCGTTGCTCTTCACCTGAGGAGGGGGCGGGACCGCAGCACGACTCTCAGCCATTCAGAGAGCGCCTTTGGACATGGGCTGAGAAGTACGACTGCTCTGAGAGTTCTCATTTGAAATGGTAATAACTGAATGGAATCTAGTCTTATTATATGTGTACTCCTGCAGACCTGTTTTAGCACGGCTGCAATCAATCAAGGGCACAATAAAGATTGACTGATTGACTGATTGAGTGGCAATTCTAAATGATATGAAAATTGGCAGCATAAAAACTTGCTGGAGAAAAGCTCCTTGAGCTCGTGAATGGCTCCCGCCGTCACTCACCCTGTCCTTGTCCCCCGAGGCTCGGGTGGCCGAACACAGCATCTTCAGCAGCAGCAGGTCGGAGAACTCCTCCTGGAAGTCCCGTCCCGGAGATTCCCTAAGCGAAGAGGGGGGCAGAGGACACGGTCAGCACCAGGACCATCTACACCCCAGGGTTTGGGCTCAGGTCCCTTTCAATTCAGGACACAAAATTGTCGACTCATTTCCCCTTTTGAAAATCAGAACTGAGCCCCGTACTCTGCTGTGTGTGTGTGGAAGAGCCAGAGATCACAGGCAGGTAATTATGTATGTATCAGGTTCTATGTGAGAACAGGGGCAGGCAACGCCTCTGGCTCTGTGCGTTATAAGTGCTCCTGACACATGAAAGTACTGTAACGCAGGGGGCGTGTCCGGAGATTATGATAGGCGGGGAGATGAGCGCACGTGCGCACGGGCACTAACATGTTGATGGTGAGCGTGTCCGTCAGGTTTCCTAGCGACCAGGCCGCCTTGGCACGCACGTTGGGCGAGCGGTCATCCAGGCAGGTGAGGATGGCGTTGGCCGTGTCAGCCACAAACATGACGTCCTGCACAGGGGGAGAGAGAGAGGCAGCAAGAGGGAGAGAGTCAGAGAGAGAGACAGAGAGAGAGAGAAGATCAGGAAATTTCGGGCAGGTGTCTGCTACCTGGGTCCTGGGGGACCGCAATGCCAACTGTTTTCATTGTTACTCAGCATTTCATGACTCAATTCCAGCAGTTTCCTCCAGTGTAAACTCACCACTCCCGACTTTGTGGCTGTGAATTAATTGCTGATTTGAGACTTAAAAACCCCTGATCTAAGCACCAAAGAACTACATTTTTCACACTTCTTTTACCTGGATCAGGTCAGTTATGTGTGAGGTGTGAAGTTGTACATGTAGCAGTGCTAATGCAGGTAAAATGCAGGTAAAATGGCCGTACCTCCCGGAGGCTGGGGAACAGGATGTAGACCCCCAAGGCTCTGACTGCTGCTGCTTTCACCAGAGAGTTCTCACTGTACGTCAGGCCCAGCAGTACGGTCAGACACAGCATTTGGCTCTTATCCTGCAGCAACACACAAGCGCACATTTCTAATGGGACTGTCAGTTCTGTGTGCGTGCGTGTGTATGTGTGTGTGTAAGTGTGCATGTGCACATGTTTATATGTCATCTGTGTGTGTGTATATATGTATATGTGTGTCTATGCGCGTGGGTGTATACCCGTATGTGTGTGTTCATGTCAGAGTATGTGTGTGCGTGTATGCATGTATGTACGTTTGTGTGTGTGTATATGTGTGTGATTATAAGTGTGTATATGTGTGTGTATGCGTGTATGCATGTATGTACGTGTGTGTGTATATGTGTGTGATTATAAGTGTGTATATGTGTGTGTATGCTAGCGCTCTGACCGGCAGCTGGCTGAAGGCCTGGGGCAGGATGGAGGACAGGGTATCACAGGCGCTGGTCTGCAGGGTGGGGTGCTTCTCGCTCTGCAGAGCTCCGGTCAGCGGCCCACTCAGCACCTCTGACCAGAACTGAACCACCTGCAGCACAGAGCACTCCAATCAGCACTGAGTCACACATACACAACCACACACGGTCATACACACACAACCATCAAAACTAACGCACACATACACAACCATACACGGTCATACACACAGTACCATTAAAACTAACGCACACATACAGAACCACACACGGTCATACACACTATACCATCACAACTAACGCACACATACAGAACCAACACACGGTCATACACACAGTACCATTAAAACTAACGCACACATACAGAACCACACACGGTCACACACACAGTACCATCACAACAGACCCACACATACACAACCACACACGGTCATACACACAGTACCATCAAAAATGACTCACACATTCAGAAACACACACGGTCAAATACACAGTACACAGTACCATCAGAACAGACCCACGCATTCAGAAACACACACGGTCACATACACAGTACCATCACAACAGACCCACGCATTCAGAAACACACACGGCCACATACACAGTACCATCACAACAGACCCACGCATTCAGAACCACACACAGTCATACACGCAGTACCATCAGAACAGACCCCCGCATTCAGAACCACACACAGTCATACATGCAGTACCATCACAACCGACCCACACACTCAGTGTCACACACATACAGTACGATCTGTGTGGTACGTTTGCAAAAACAAGACAAGGAGAATAAAGGCTTTGGTGGGCAAAAACACTGTAAATGAATAAAAACGCACCACACTGTGAGAGAAACAGCTCTTCAGCAGAGAATGAGCGGGGGCGTGGCCTGCAGCTGTACACCGGGCGCGGGGGCAAATGGACAGACGGACGGACGGACGGACGGGCGGCAGCGGAGCCCAGCTCTGACTCACCTGTCCCAGGGGCACCCTGCAGCTCTGCGGCACGCTGGAGTCAGCTCTGTGCTGCTGGATGATTCCGGAACCCAGCTCCTCCAGGAGCTGAGAACACACGCGAGCTTGTAAACTGTGCTGCCTGACAGGAGTGTGTCTGTGTGCATGTATACGTGTGTGAGAGGAGCGTGTGCCTGTGAGTGTGTCTCAGAGGTGTCTGTGTGTGTGCGTGCGCGTGTGTAAGAGCGTGTGCATGTGTGTGTGTGTGTGTGTGCGCGCGCGTGTATACGTGCATGTGCATGTGCATACATGTGTATGTGTGTGTACGTGCGTGTGCGTGTGCATGTGCATGTGCATACGTGTGTACTGCAGAGCAGTCTCACCTTGGCCCCGTGCAGCTGTACAGACGGGTCAGGCTCTCTGAGGCAGCGGGCGCTAACCTCGGCCAGCTCCAGCAGGGACCCCTGCACCAGCGTGAAGTAGCCCTTCACCAGGTGAGCCAGCACCTGAGCACACAGACACACTGTGTGACTGACAGACCACAACCGCCAGAACCTGAGCATGAACACACACTGTGTGACTGACAGACCACAACCGCCAGAACCTGAGCACGAACACACACTGTGTGACTGACAGACCACAACCGCCAGCACCGGAGCACAAACACACTCTGTGTGACTTAAAGACCACAACGGTCAGACAACCGACAGTGCACATTTCTCTATGAACCACTCAGTCCCTGCCTATTTTCTGCTGTGGTCTGAAGACGCATCTCTTCAGACTGTACCTGGACTATCACTACTCTATAGGGCACTCTCAATCTAGGATTGCTCTTATGACTTGTATCCTTCCATCTTGTTCCTCTAGCACTTTCATCCAACACTTCTATTGCACTTATCGTTATCTTGATGTTGTAGCTCCTCGTCACGCCTCCTAGTTTGACTTACCATAACTTTTTGACCTAGCCTATGCTTACTGCGTGAAATGGACTTAATGTGTTCATGGCTTTGGATAACTGTTACATAATGAGTATTGTACCTCTTATCGAACCTGTGCTTTGTAGTTGTTCCAATGACCTTTGGTATGCACTTGTTGTACGTGGCTTTGGATAAAAGCGGCTGTCAAATAAATGTAATATAACCGCCAGCACCTGACCACGAGAAAGAGTACTGCCCACTTCCAAGGGCGATTGCTTGGCTTTTGTATATAATAAAGTAAGACCAGGACACTCCACCCATCTATACCCCTCATTTATCTGCAGACTGGAGTATCTACCACTGCATGTCTGAACACCATTAGCGTCCCTGTCTCTACTCCATGACCTCGCAAGCTGTTCCACGCTTCGACAACTCTCAGTGTAAAAAAAATACACCCCATTATCTGCCACAAATTTACCTTGACCTTTATTTTCTGAGCAAGCTTGCAGAGCACTTTCATTAAACAAAGTTGTGAAAGGAATAAAGGTTCATGTTATTACTGTCTTCAGTTTTCAAACTCTTTTCAAACGCAGTAACTATTTCTCTGCCCCTGTTAGTCAATATCGAGGCTCTGCTTCTCCTCTCACCTGTAGGGCCTCCAGCCGGACCGGGGAGGGTTCCAGGGAGCCCGAGGAGCCGGTGCCCTTGTCGCTGTCGGAGTAGGGGTCCTCGCGGGGCAGCGTGACCAACGACACGCACAGCTGCAGCAGCCAGCAGGGCTCTGCCGGTGGGCCCCCGGCGTCCCCCTCCGCCAGGGCCCCGGGGGAAGGCGGGCAGCGGTCCCTCCTGGGGGTGTTCCTCCAGCTCAGCGGCTCCTGGGGCGTGGCCCCCTCGCTCCCGCCCCCCTCGCCCGCTCCCCTGTAGTTTCCGGGCTGCCGCAGGAGCAGCTGGACCTCGGGGAGGGGCGCCTGAGTGGAGAGGATGGCCCCCAGCAGGGTGAGGCTCGACACCCGCACGTTCACGTCTGCCCGAGGGCGGGGTTCGGGAAGAGAAGAGGTTAATAAGCGATGGGTTGCATTTCAGACTCCGCCCAATCTGACTCCTGTCCTGCCCAATCAAATGCCCTCTTCCCTTCATCACTACAGATCTCTGGGCAAACCACCACTTGCTCCAGGTAAGGAGGTTGAATGAAGGATCTTTCAGATTTGTGGCCCAACTTAGCTCACGTGAGAGGAAGTGTCTTTCTACTGGGGCACTGCTTTCACAGCATCCCTTCAGCAAGAGTACAGCCAGGCACCCAAAGCACTATGGGAAACAGTGTTTAGTACAGCTGTGATGTACTAAACACTGATTGCAGCCAGAGAGCTGAGATTGGAGTCGCGCTCACAAAGGGGCAATGTATTTTTGTGAAATGAGCCGGAACTGAAACGGAGGAGGCCGGAGGGGAGGCGGGTGTCCCAGACCAGAACCCTCACCTCTGTGCCGAACGTAGGGCCGAATCTGCTTCCACAGGGGGCTGAGCAGGCCGGGCCGGAGGCGGCCGTACGGCACACTGGACACCAGATGGGCCAGGCACTGCGGAGAAAGGGTAGCACATAACCGGAAGAGCCAATGAGAGCATCGCACTGTGAATCACCATGACGTTATCAAACACTGTACCGGGTATGACCATATCGCCCAGCTATGCTTAAAACTGAATCTTCTGAAGAACATGGTGCAAAATCAGGGATCATTTTTAAATGCGTGTTTTAATATTTCAATAGGCTGTAGACACACCACACAATGTGAGGGGTGCACATTTCTTTGTGAGCCATTACATTCTTTTTAACTGAAGGAACTGTACCAGTGACACAGAACCATCAGTAATGAAAAGAAACTTCCCCTTTACTGCCAAATTCAGTACTTTGTGAAGTCGTAACGTGTACGTGTGCATACGTGCAAGTGTGCGTATATGCATGCATGTGTGTGTATGCGTATGAGTGTGTGAGTGCGTGCGCTTGGTGTCTATATGCGTGTTTGTGTGTGCGAGTGCACGTGTGCTTGTACGTGTACGTGTACGTGTGTGTGTGTGTGTGTGTGTGCTTGCGTGTGTGCCTGTACGACTATGTGTGGGCGCATGCCAGATGCAGTAATACCTTGATGACCTGAGTGAGGGTCTGAGAGGAGGACTCGGCCATCAGCGCCAGCAGCAGGCCGCGGTGCAGCTCCCTCAGACTGGCCGCCAGCGTGGCAGAGAAGGGCGTGAAGGCCTGGCGTGGGGCCCCGGTGTCCTCCGCCGCCGACAAGAACTGCCGGGAGCCCTCCAGCAGGGCCGACAGCGACTGCAGGGCCCCCGCACGCACCTGAGGGGCCAGAAGATCGGGGACAAAGGTCCAAAAAAGTTAGCATGTACATCAATACTGCTACACACTTATGCAAATAATGAGGCACACGGCAGGCCCAGGGCTAACCTTAAGATACGACCTTAAGAAATTATACACAGACAGCAACAGGCTCATTTTAAATGAATGAGTGCCATATCCTATTTGATTCTGGAGCCCTTGTCATGTGAATGGGGACCCACAAAATCATGGCTGGGCCCTAATTAATTAGCTCAGCATTCAGCATAAATATGTACAGCAGAGATGAGTTTTACAGTAGCCCCAGCAGTACAGACCCAAGGAGAGAATGCTGCTCCAGTACTGACCTTAGGAGGGAATGATACAGCAGTACTGACCGAATGATACGATTCTACAGCAGTACTGTCCGTATGGTAAGATGCGACTACAGTACTGACCTTAGGAGAGGGGTCCTTAAGGACGATGGTGAGCAGGGTGAGGGGAGGCGGCCCACCAATCCCAGGGGCGTCGGGGACGAACGAGGACCAGTATCCGTACAGAACCCTCTTCTCTACACACTTCACCACCGACAGGAAACAGTGCAGCGCCCCCTGCCTCACACGGGCCTGGTACAGCCTACAGGAGCCAAACAGAGACAGCTAGCTTAACCCTTACACTAACCCACAGCTATCAATGTGCGCACAACACTTACGCTAACCCACAGCCATCAATGTCCACAGAACCCTAACGATAGTCTAACCCTTACACTTACGCTAACCCACAGCTATCAATGTGCACAGAACATCTAGACAATTGTTCTCAATCTATAGATGTAAATTAGCTCACTACCAAGTTGAGTTTCTGAATTTAATGTTAACTATTTCACATAGACTATTTGAAGCTAAATAAAGTAAGTCAGCATGCGGTTTCTTGATTTTTGTTTACAAATGGCAGAAAAATCCAACAATTATTCCACAACAATGACCGAGTACCACATGCTAAACTTGGAGAACAATCAATCAATGAAATCTCAAGCAATCAGACTTAACTACATCACCATACTGCTGAAGTTAGGGTTATTGGGTTAAGTCTACGCAAAGCTTTGGGTAACACCAAATTAAACTGGTGCGGTCTCGAAACAAAGGTGGTTTACAGGAAGCAAATGGCTTGATGATTAACGTTTTGGTCGTCTCAGTACCTAAGCTTGCTCTGCAACCCCCCTTCAGGATCAGAGAACTCAGAGTCTGAGCTGCTCCTCTTCCAGGAGGGGTACAGGGAGGGGAAAGGGGATCCTGGGTGAAGGGAGCGTCCAGGGGAGGTGGGGGTGGTGGTCTGTGACCAATGGCTTTGAGAGTCTCCTCCGCCTGCCTTTGCCAGACCCAACCCAGGCCCCGTCTCCATCTCTCTCCCCTCCCCCTCTCCTTCCTCCTCCCTCCTCCCCTTTGGCTTGGTCTTCTTGCTTCGCCCGCCTGGCTTACGCTTCTTATTCTGGGGAAAGGAGCTGACATTAGACATTGACACAGCCCCCAGGCCCTCTGATTGACAACCAATTCCGCCAGGAGATGCTTCAACACCCACATCCCACCCTCAGAAGCCACCCTTCTCTAAGAAGTGGACACGTACCCCTGAAGGCTTGTTCTGGGTTTGTGTGTCCCGTGATGGCTCCGGCTTGGTGGTAGCGACACCCTCATACTGGGGGAGTGGTGCGGGGTACAGAACTGCAGGCATCTCCAAATTCATCCCCGGTAACCCAAAGAACATGTACTTCTACAAGAAGGCATGATGGTGTTAATGAGTGCCACTTTCAGACATACATTTTCCAAGAAACATATTAATAAGAAACTTCCACAAATAAACAGGAATGGCTGCAGCATCAGATATGAGCTGTATATAGTAATACCACTTTTACTTTCTGTAGTTTGAGAACAGAAATGTAAAGAGTCTATCCTTTGACCAACTACAAGCAAATATATACAACCAGAAGTTCCAACTACAGACCAAAGGCTTCATTACCTGAGGTTTTCAAAGTAGATTTCAATTATTAAACTGGTATTATGACCTTTCAAAATAAATTAATGAGTTAAAGTAATCAACTACATGAAAATCTACTGCCACAAAGGTTGTGAGTTGCATTATGGGTACCTTGAGCACAGCCAGTAGGGAACCAAGCTGTCCATCTGCCTCAAGTTTCCCCTTCCCTCCATTCAGAAAGTACTGCATCCCCTTTAGGGCATTCTGCAATAGCTGAGAAAGAAACATGACAGTCAGAATCCTCACATATACTGCGGATTTGCAGAATGAAAGCAAGCAAGCGGTGCAAGCCCCTAAGCAAGCAAGTCTACATGACACACAGCGCACAGGAATAACAATGCCAGGGATGAGAATGTGTGGCCACGTCACTGACTGTGCAAAAGATGATGTCATCTACATTGGACGGCTTGGGAGATTGTATCATCTCAAGGAACGTTCTGAAGCAGATAGTTCTGTAGGGCTCGTCCAGGCACGGTTGGCCAGGAGTCCTGACAAGAGATCAGAAGACCATATTATACAAAGACACAGTGTGGAATACTAGATTTTCCTAACATTATAAGAATGAATGTCCTGTCAACATCTAAAATTTTAATCTGAGAGCCTGCATCATTCATTTGACCTTCATTGTGTACAATTATGGGCTACATTTCACTGGGACTTGACCTATGCAGACCAACAATGTGTGTGCATTAATTAAATAAAGAAAGAAATGCCTTTGCTTCAAGAACATACAAAGAGCAGCATGCAGTGTGGATGGAGATACTATTGGGATGGAGGAAAGTATACTGTCAAAACACACTATCTTCCAAAAAGTTCAAAGTAAATTTCATAAACAATTTTATAAACAACTTGATTTAAAAAAATGTTTAAGGTGAATAAAGTGCTCATTGAGGTTCAAAATGACAAAATATTTCACCCCACAATGTTGTTTTTAGACTACAGCGAGCACATTATCTTTTGAGTTCATAAAACAAATTTATTATAAAAGTAAGCCTTGAATTTAGACTTTTGTTATTTATACAGCAAAGCTATATCCACCCTGAATAAGGTATACAGTACCAGGCTGTTAATTTATACCAGGCTGTTTACAACCAATACATGTATTCCAATGCATACAGTCTAGTTTCAAAGCATACTGTCCTGTATTAAATTCTGAAATAACCCCTGGGCACCTCACACACACAAAGAGTGTGGGGAAGCTCACCCAAGGCACAGGTTAGCCATGCAGTGCACAGCTGCACGTCTGAGCTCCACGTCGAGCTGGCTGGGGCCACTGTTCCGCAGCAGGAGTCCTCCATGGCCCAGCAAGTCTGGGAGGTGCTGAGGAGTTTGAAGGAGAGGAACAGTGCATTAGCGGTAAGAAAACATACCGCACACGAGCACACAGAAAAACATGAATATGTGACAACCCGCCGACTGCAACTTGGGATTCTTCAAAAGCTCTGATTCCAAAAGTGCATTTATGCCAGCAATATTTGCTGACACACAATTTAACTTTAGGAATTAAACAAGTTGATTAAAAACATATAAAGTCCTATTACTGACCACTCTGCACCTATGGCTAAATGTATGTCACATTGGAAGGTTTAGCACAAAACAAGATAAGGGAAACCAAGAAAAAGGCGTGAACGGCTGATATCTGTGCATTATTACCCTCTGGCATTTGGGGCCGTTGGCATACACAAGAGCGGCCAGCGCCTGTAAGATCTCAGCGTGGGTCCAGGAGCTGCAGGCCTGCAGAGCCCGAATGGAGTAGGACACCAGCGAGTCCAAACTCTGCTCATCTACGATTACCTGCAGACACCCCACACACAGGTCTCTAAAACCCACCAAAACTACCATCCCATATGCTAAATCAGTGCAGAGACCAGCCAAACTAGACCGCTGTACTGAAAATCTACCATCAGCACCTTCAGCAGTACAAATATAGAATTTACATGACACATTTACATTACACATTTTTAAAGTTATTTGTCATTTGTATTTTAACAACTGGAACAGAAACTAGCAGTATGTTTTACTTAATCACAATAATTCTGTTAAGAATGCCCGCACAACACATTCAACGTTACCTGAAGCCGGATAAGGAGGTGATGGACAAGTTGGCAAAGTTTGATGACAAGGTGCTCTTGACTGATGTGCACCAGTCTGCTGGCTTGGACGAGCAGTGCGCACACATCCTGACAAGTTGACATCACGTACTCCATCAGTCACAGTGTAGCGTGCACCTAAATTATACACTGCCATGCGGTGGTTGGACTGGTAAATTAGCTAGATAGCTACTTGGATAACTCGAATACAGAATTCCTGTGGCTAACTATCCACTTCAGGAGGACAGTAAACGTAATAATGGGTTGTTAAAGTAATAAAACGGCAACAAGTTATCTACATGACAATATCACAACAACCCATTATCCTCCAGGTTCACTTAGACCTCTTCAGAAATTAGTATAACCAGCTAACTAACCATCATCAT
Source organism: Anguilla anguilla (assembly GCF_013347855.1). NCBI lineage: Eukaryota > Metazoa > Chordata > Actinopteri > Anguilliformes > Anguillidae > Anguilla > Anguilla anguilla. Next base: position 25,898,514 of record NC_049209.1, read on the forward strand.
AATTAAACTGTGGGTTTACCACGTACATGAGATTTCACTTACCTCCGGTCCAATGTTGCAGTTTGAGTAGGTGGTGTTATAGTTTTCTGAGATTAACTGATCGAACAGAAGGTTTAGTTCAGTTTTAAAACTGGCATTGTCGGAGGGTCTGAGCGAACAAAGCTTAGAATAACAGCGGCTGAACTGTACGCCAGCATTGCCCGGTGCCATTTGCGTTGCATTTAAGGCGTCGTCAGGACTGTTCACGGACAGAAACTCGGGGCCGTGGACGGGCGGCACCTCACGGCTTCCAGCCGGAGAAAACGCTGCACCGGCGGCCATTTTTTTACTGAAAGTGGGCTTTGCTATGGAAACACAAATCCACATCCTGGGTCAGGAGTGTGACTTGAGGTGTCCTTCCTCTTACGCACGATCTCCGTTTCAAGCTCCATACGGTGACCTGTGTGTTTGTGTGTTAAGTCTGCTTGTTTGCCATTACAAGCTTATTAAGTAAGTAATTATTTAACTATTTCGCTTTCCATGCCCACCACGAGGAATGCAATATACAATGTTCGAGAAATATTATAGCAATGAATAAAGGTTTAATTGAGATATAGCTGGTCTGAGGTCATGTGTTTTGGTTAAGGAACAGCTGGACTTCGGATACCTTCTGTGCCCATGATAATTTACTAAATACAATACAATACAATGTGAAGTAGTGTACAGGGTTTTTCGCACACACTCACTAGTGTTAAAAATAAAAAAATCAGTCTATCCTGTCAAATCCTGTAAATACATAACTACCAGTCATTATGGCATAAATTCCTATATCACACATACACGCGTGGCTACTCTGTTTCTTTCGAGTCAGCGTAAAAGAAGTGTGGTCAAATTCTGGGGGCGATGTGGCGGTTTGATAAACGGAGTCGCTGAATAAGGGGTGTGTGGCAGGCGTGTGGCAGGCAACTCGGGAGCTCCAGGGGCGTAGAGAGCAGACACTGTGGGTGCACTGCTCTCGGTCAGCAGACAGTGGTCAGTATTGTGTAAATGTTGCAGGTGGGTCGACGCTAAATACTGGCAGAGTCCCAACAGTGTGTGTGATAAAGTGTTTGTGAACATGTGTTTTGAATGTGTGTTCTGTCAGTAATTGGGCGTTTCCCTGAGTAATGGTTAATCGGTATGCACATGTGACTGTTTCTCAGGAGTAATGCTATGTGATGCAAATCAGAAAAAGGTTGCAAATGTTTATACATGGTGTCCTCTTCCAGATTAACTTGGTTTGAAGTTTCAAGAAAAAGTTTTAAATTATAATGGGTAGCAGAACAACATAATGGTTAGGGAACTGGGCTTGTAACTCCAAGATTTTAGGTCTGATTCCCAGATGCTGACATTGTACCCATCAGCAAGATACCTAACCTGAATTGTTTCAGTAAATACCCAGCTGCTTAAATGGACTTTATGTAAAAGAATTAACGCTGTACAAGTCATTCTGCGTAAGATTATTTAAATGCAAATATTGTGAGGCATCTGTATGCAGTTAAGTTACAAAGATTAAAAATAAAGTACAAATATATTGTTATATTATGGAAACAAATACAAATTAATATACAATAGTTCAAGTATTTCAAAAGGAAGAACTTCTTTTTGATGTATATGTCACATTTATCACCTATTTGTTTTAACCAGCAGTCTTTTTTTCTGGAAATTTTGAATGAGTAGTGGTTGAAACCACATTGATAAAGCTCTACCTATACATATCAAATGAGGGAAAAAGTTATTTAGAAATTCTTTCATGTGACTTTTTTAGTTAGGAGAATGAAGTACAGAACGTTCTAGCCAATGTGATAACGTCACTGACCTTCATCCAAGGAAACGGGAGGTCCAAGGCAGCCAGCAAATGAAAGCAACTCCACTGTTGTGATGATTGCTGGTGATCATATGACAGTCTGAAATAATTCACCCAGCATCCACAATGTCCTTCATATCTCCCTTATATAGTCCATTGCTCTGTGAGACAGCCTGAAAAAGGGTGCCTAACAACCAAATGATTAAAAGACAACAGCCTGAGCTGTGGTCTACACTGAAGTTTCTTTGATTGCCTGAACCTTGCCACGTAACTAAAGAGAATTTCAACATTGTTGGCAATGTACAGTTGTAATTTTAATATTTCTCCATAATTGTAATTGCACTGATTATATGGTCCCATTATAATTTTACCTATTTTTAAAATCTGGAACAGAATTTATACACTATGTTAAGTAAATTAGGGATGAACTGCGTGGCTCATGACACTGGACAAACTGAAACCACATTCACCGCTTGTGAAACAGAATTAGAACATTTAATGTGACAGCATGAAATTTGCTTCATAATTACAACTGGAGCCAACTTCACAAGCTCACTTTATACAATATGATAAATATTAAAGTACTTATCCACCCTCACATGTGAGAATGTAAGAAAGCCCAGTCTTTTTAAAAACTGAATGAAACCCAATGTGTTCGAGACAGAAAGGTAATCCATATTATAAAATGACTGTTCTTTGACTGCTTACATAAACTACCTTTTCAAACTTTTACATTTGCCTGTCCTGGTATCGGTCCTCAAAACCATCTTGAAAAGATAATTTCAAATGAAAATACAACCCCTAAAGGGTTGGGGGGAAAAAACATTTTGCTGCGAGCAGTGATTATGCAGAAAATAGGAATGCTGAGGAATGGATGTCCAAGGTAAATGACCTTTAAGACCTAGTTGTAATATGTATTTCTGCCAAGTCAAATATCAGATTCAGTTCAACCATTAAACGTTACCAAAAAAAAAATTGAGTGCTTGGCAAACATGATGCTCGCTATGAAGGGAACACTTGAGGTACGATTCATTGCTCTGACTTGCAATGACTGAGATTTTCAAAAAAATATATAGTGATCATAACACAAGTAACTTAAACACAGTATTTGCCGACTCAACATGTAATAAAAAACCAAATGTTTAGTGTACTTGTATGGACAATACTTCTATAGCTTACATTGAACTGGATTCTAGTTAAAATACACTACACTGCAACAAGGAAAAATGTGTTATGGTACAGAGAAAATGTGTACTGACAGATTAGGTGTTTGCTACCCAAATAAAGCTGGTGAGTTTAAACAATTAGCACAGAACGTTGTGGGAGATGACGAAAACCAAAAATAGTGATAAGATACCTTGAGCCCTTACAATGAAAATTTCCAGATCAAAAACATGTACAATATCAGAAGGGACAAAATGAGTGATTATTTTATTCACTTTTGAATCTCCTACAAATTAGACAAGGGCACCCATGCCCAACCACCAAACACAGAAAAGAGCACAGTGGGAAACATTCATGAAGCAATTTAACCATCTTCAATCTTCCAGTGGTTTTAGGAAATGCTAATCCAATAATACATTAGAGTTTTCCCACATTTTGAAATCAAAGAAAAATGCTATTCATACAGGCTATTCAATTCCTCCTCCTGCTTGTGTGATTCATGATGAATGCAACTTTGGAAAAAGGAGAAATTTGAAAAGAAAGGGAAAGATTAGTGGTATTTATGTAACACTGTACAATAATGAATGGCCCCTTTCACCTAAATCTGCAAAACCATATTTCCATATTTAGCAGATGCAAGACCACATTCATTTTACATTGTGTACAACTATATTTTATTATCCACTTAAAGGCCACCGTTAAAGCATTTTTACAACTCGACTGCAACAAAAGGAAAATAAAAGCATCAACAAAAATCTGTTGCTCATATTTCCCAAGCAACTAAGAAAGGCAAAAGATTTTTCTGCAACATATACACATTAAATATTGTACACGGTCCATGCATATGCGCACAGCCAGTTTTGTAGTGTGTTTTATCTTTTATATTTTGTCAGTGTGTGGAGAGGTGTGGCGTTAGCCATTAGTGCATTACAGTCCTGGTTTATAGTTGATATCCAGCAGCTCAGCCGGACTTGAAGAGCAGGATGGCAACTTGCCCCAGGTAGAAGTAGATGAAGTGCTTAGTCTCGTGCGTTACGTAGCTCCCGAAGTTCCTTCCCACAATGCAATGCCACGTGGGATTGTACTTCTTGTCAAATTCCTACAAAAATTATGTTTTCAGTTTAAAAAAAAAACACTTCCAAAGTTAATCAAATCTGCAGCTACTCTTAAAATAACAAGCTAGAACACTTTAAAGCCCAAGCTTAAAGTCACCTTCTTAATGTATGCAGCGATATCTTTTTCGATGTTGAACTTCTCCATGGCCTGCGTGGCACAGTCAACAGCATCCTGCTGCATGTCCTCGGACATGTCAGCATTCTTGATCACAGCCTTCCTGTCAGCCATGATGTCTAAAAAACAGAAGTGCAGGAGACACCTAATAAATTCCTTGAATCATGCATGACTCAAATTTGAATAACACTTTTACTGGGCCAAGAATGGGTTACTCTTCATCTGGCCATTTTCCTACCATGATCAATACTTTTCTTGGCTTGTCAACAAAAACAGGTAAAACAGCGACATTCATGTCAGCTGTCTTTTAGTAACCATTGCAAACATACTAAATATTTAAACAAAGGTTTTACATAACATTTTTAAAGTATTCTAGACTGGAATCTTGCACAATGCTGGGGAGCCTGGCTTTAGAACAAGTAATTTCAAAAACAGGCCATATTTTATTATTATTATTATCAAAACCCCCTCCAGGAATAAGAACACTTAACCCATGAGATAATGGCTGATGGAGTCATTAAAAATTATGCCACATATTAAGTCTCTGGTCACCAGATTGGAAGTCCATCAGAATGACCCCAGTGAAACATGCATCCTGTGACACAATGACAGGCTTGGATGCAGGCCCAGGAACGTCATAGAATAAATTCCAGCTTCACAACAAAACACTGCCATTTATAAAACATTTCTTGATGACAACTGGATAACAGAGACCATGGCCGACAAGTCATTATTTACCATCGCTAATAAGTAGGAACTGAAATGTAGCCCGATTACTACAATTTCTACCACCAATCACCTCCAGATTTTCCATGATCCTTCTCTATGATTACTGCTACATGGCAGGTGGGAGAATAGAATTCCAGCACATTATATAAAAAAAAATTTTTTTTTTTTTTTAAACCCCAGCAATGACTTTTCCCATCTGATACATTTAAAAATTTTATGTTGCTGGTAACAGCCACAATTGTTGCTTTAATGATGTTCAGTGTACTGTTTAGCTGCATTTGTAAGTGATTATGCAACCACTGTGATTTAACCAAATCAGACTACTGCTTCGACATTACTAGAGAGCACAGTCTTTAACCGTTGGGGAGCCAAAGGCTCAGATAACAGTTAGTGCTTGGAACAATTGGTGCTGCAAATTTCCATTCAGCAGTCCCAGAGCTCTGACTCTTTACACTTGCAGCATGAGATAATTATCTGAAGTATTTTGTAGAAAATACCTGAATACACAGATTGTGTGGGCAGTTGCTAGAATGCATTTGGACTATGAAAAGGTGTGATGCATTAAAATGCAAATCTACCTAATTTCTCTCAATATAATCACAATGTTGTGTCTAAACCCATAATATTGAACTTAATCATGTGCCTGCGTTTGTCTCGTAAAATGTTTGGAACGGACTAGTTAAAGTTGTGGCTTATTCTTATATTACAGTGTAATTTGGCCATGTGTGTAATGTAAGGCCTTATATGCCTCTGTGAGATGGAAGGGAATTTATAAAGGAGCATAATTTTGAATAAGTAATAATGGCATGCATTCTTTAAGCAATAGTAACAGCCATTTTGAATGAATCCTTGGTGTTTTAAACTAAACAAGTTCTTTATCAGGTAGTCCAAATTCACATAGGACTAGTGTACTTTGGAAATCTAATACAACTCAACTGACCACTTGGCACGAGTAGCCTGCAAATGAAAGGAACTAGGCCGTAGATATTCTTAACAGGTCTGACCAGAGAACCTATTCATTTGCGGGCAACACTCGTTAAAAAGTAAATTAAACACATTAACTCTTTTTTTCCAGATATACACTCTGTGACAATCAAGTCTCCATTAATTTAACCCATAGCTGTAATTTCACATCGCCATTCGTGCAGTCAGGGGCTGACATGGAGCAGAACTAGCCCAACTACTCGCTCTGAGTCGGCAATTAAAGAAGTGCACAACTACAATAACTGTATGCAATGTACACAATGCCGGTTCGACATGTATAAGTAAACGTGTACTATGACGCTGATAAACATACAGTCTTGGCTACTCCGCGATAGTAGCGGGCGTCAGGTGAGAAATACAGAATCCATTTTGTTAACAGATTTAATATGGCCTGCAGAACCCCTTTTCGTGCATACATTAAACTTTGCATGTGCAAGTTGCAACCACTCCAACCAAACTGATTACGTTTGCAACACGAGTTCTTAGTCTACCAGTTTTCGCAAATCCATTTATTACAACGCAAAAAAAATGTCCATTGTTAAATACGGGGATTTGACTGTTCCCTGTTCAGTTTTAAAATTCACGAAAAAAATGTCCACACAAACCAATGCCCAGAACTAAGAATGACAGATTTGTGTACCCTGTTCGCCGAACATAAAATGCGAGGATCCGCTATTCCTTCCAGTTTTGAACACCTCCTTGCTATATAGCATACTTCATAGTACACTCTACGGGCTAATCACGCACGCAGTCATTCCCGAGTTGCACGAGTGCATGCGAAGTCATGGCATATGAACTTGGTACAAATAAGTCCGCTATAGTTTTCCAGATTTATGGGCCTCCTGACCCCACGCCTTGGGCATATGCTTCAGTTGCGAGTAACTGAAATCGCCGGTTCACATTCATTCGTTATAGAGGGCTGCACTGCCAGCCATCAGAACAGATCTAAGTCGTGTGTTTAACGACCTTGATTTTTTCCGCGTTCAAGCAAAGTAAGGGGATGTTCCATTGCAGGCTAATATTCTTCCTGCTGGAAAATACGAGCGGTTCATCCCTGACGCGTCCTTGCCCTGAGACTGGATTGAAATGAATAGGCTACAAGACACAAACATTATTGAACACATGTCAGCTACCAACAATCTCGCAAACAGCGTCATTGTATCCTGGTGTAGCCCAAGATTTTAACAGATAAGCCCACCCTGCACGGGTTCAAGCCACTCGTGAAATTGTATACCCTTTTCCTTTTCTGACTACTTTTAACTTCATTTCAAACGCACAGCCTATTCGTAGTGATGCCCCAATAGGCATAAGAATGGTATAATAGCCTATTCAAAAGGCCAGTGCATTACCGCAGACCCGGCCTTCTACATGCGTGTGTGTTTTTTGTGTTCAATGAAAAGCCTGTTTTTTAGGATCACACCGCAACGCACACAATGGTGAAAATTACTAGAACGACGTCAATACGCAAGGGATCTTATCTACAGTTTTATAAATTTATTTCTACGACCACAGTACCAAACACATTACCTGTCCAATTTGTTATCACAAACCGGTAATTAATAACAAAGTAAAAGTATTTCTATTAAACTTGCTTAGCTATTCCTAACAAACGCTTTATCTCTATGATGTGACATGCAAAAAACATAATATCACTCACCCTCAGCTGATATTATTTAACTAATACAAAGAACCTTTATCACCTCGTTAGGTTGGTGTTACTTGTTTGCTGATTCGATGTGCGCCTTGCTCTCCGTTAAGATTTGCTGGTAGCATATATGCGGGTATCTGCCCAGCTAAAGTACCTCCCCCGCCCACCGCACTGCCGCACGATACCACCCCTCCTATTGGTTGAGAAGCAGCCTCTCCCCGCATGCTGCATGCATTTTCCACTTGCTCCTCTCTGCCCGCATCTTATTTCAACCCACAATGCAATGGGGGTGCGGTGGAAAGGTGAGGGATATGGTCTTGTAAGGCAAATTCTTGACGTGCCTAATAGTGGCTAATATACCGATGTAAAAGCAAATGTTTACCCCGCTCACGGTCGATTTATTTATGGTTTTCGATGCACTCATTAAAAATGCTCTAAACCGTAAAATATTGCTACTTGCTCTCAAATCTATTCCTGAGTGGTTAGAAATAGGCCTACCGCCACCTGTGGATAATGAGAATAGTATATTATATATGTTCAATGCCAGCATAGGGAGCATTACATACAAATTCAACCATATCTGACTTGAAGAAAACATTGCTGAATATATTTATGTATGCATAGTGTCAATCCCTAGCCCCCAACCATGCACCATGGTGACAACTAAAATCCTTACATGACTGTAATACGCACTGTCAGTCATTATCAATAACCACCTGCTGAATCCAATTTTCAGATAAACCTAATCTGTGGGGAAATATATTACATTCTCACTTGTCACCCATGCATTACTTATCCTTACATAAATGTGGGCCTTCTCTTAATTATGCTTTAATCATTACAGTTACACGTGGAGGTAACATCTGTCATAGCATGAGATGCAACCTTTAAACCCATATCTTAATTTAATGCAATGTATAATTTAGCACATGCACTAGTGACCTCATTTTCTCAGTAAACCCACATTAAGATGTATGCTCTGAGTAGTCAGTCACCTACAAGTTTTCACAAGAATGCTCCTACTTCCCCAATTTCACTTTTTTGGGGGGTGAATGTAAACCTTCTCAGTTTGTGCTATTACTAAACATTTCTCTACAACTAGTGCTATTATGGTTTCCTTCAATCCCACTTTTGTGCATTAGTGATATGCCAAAAAAGGCTTAACTGACACATTGGCTTTTGTTTAGCTTGAAATTTAAAAATTCTGAAATCAAAAGCTTTCAATACTACAAGAAATTAAGAGCTATAACAGCTACACTACACATTATATCCAATTAGACCCTTTAGATCAACCTTACTTTTAAAAGCCAAGGAACGGGTCTAGATTTATAAATGTACAATTCTGCTTCACACTGAAATTTGGCAATAGGCCTCACTCATTTTAAAGCACTAAAGAAATTGAACTTAGAAAGCCAAAGTAACATTTATCATGCAATTATCAATGGTGTGCCAGACACCCTAAGTCTGTTGTGTAAATTGCAATCAAATAATGGCCAAGAACTACTGCTTCTCCACCCTCCCTTTACCTGAGTCAGGTGCAAACATAGTCAGGCCAACCAGTACTGTTCAGTTAATTATCTGGGAGAAGAAAAAAAAAAACCAGTGCATTTTGAGTACCCATGCCCTAAGTGAAATCTTACCATGCACTTACTCTATTTTGGACAAATTTTCCCAATGGAAATATTGTATGGCTAAATTTGGAGTCCTTTAAATTGCTCATTGCCATTCCTAAAGGGGATCATCAGTCCAAATAAATTTGATGTGAATCATGATGCATTCATGGGTGTAGTCATTCCCTACATGCATACCACTACATACTCAATCTCCAGATTGCATCCCCCTCATTTTCCCAGGTTGTACAATCTTAAATCTGACAAATTCCACTGAAATTGTTCACACAAAATGAAAACTGTACATTTCCATGCTGATGTCGCATGGGATTAGATGCGCTGTTCTAAACTACACCCGATATGGTTGAATATTGAAAAAAATGATGAGTCATTCAAACTCAAACAGGTTAAGGTATGTAACACTTTATTGAGGGGGGGTGGGGGGGGGAGAGAATTGTTAACCACTACAAACTACAAAAGGAGAAATAGCCAATTGAATACAGCAACATTTTCCTTGTGGCAATTGCCAACCAGGAAATGTACATTTTTTTATCCAAACCTGAAACTACAAAAAACCCAACCCTCCCCATTAAATTCCCTTCTATTTACCAAGCTCCTCATGCGGATTCCATCCAAGGAAAATGATCCAGCCTCTCGGTCCTTGCACTGCTCCACTCAAACAAAAATAAAAAAATTAAGCCGAATCCCATGTGTGCACATCTTTGGGGTTCCACGAAAAAAAAAAAATCTTAAATTTGGTATTTTGAATAGCCAATTGAAAGAAGTTGTTTTGAAATTCCATAACTGCTTTTTGGTGAGGGGGGAATCCACTCCTACGGTTCCCGGTAAATTGATCCCGCTCCATGTATCCCGCTCCTTATCCTATCCTATCCTGATTATGAACTGATCCAATGATCCGGCTCCAAGGATTGGGACCCAGTGGGCCCCTCCTCCAATCCAAACCTTTGAATACCAGCAAATCAAAAAGAAGGAGGCAACAAGTTAGAATCAGGACTAATCAAAAACGTCTCCTTAAATTATGCACCGAGGAGGAGATCATGTGGCTGGATATCAATTTCGCAAAACGAAGTTTAACTAAAAAGCAGGATACCAGACAATGATCAGCTCCCAAGGCAACTCAGAACAATTTTCAATCGGGACAATAGTTTCCTCGCAAAGGTCTATATAACAGCTCAGGCCAATAAAACTGCTACCCATTAAAAACCCAATCAACCAATCAGAAATAACACTAGTCGTTAGTGTCATTTTAGCAAATGGCAATCTTTTCTGTAAATTTACAATGTAAAGGGCAGTCCAAGGCCTTTAACCAAATAACCGAAAACCCACTAAATTTCTACTTAATAGAAGGGTGGATGGGGGAGGGGTGGTAATCCTTGCCTTAAATTGTACACAGGTATTCCCACATTCAGTCGTACATGAAGACATGCAATGCTTAGCAGTACTGATCCATGAAAAAGGGGAGGGTGAGAAAGTAAACAAAGTACTTAAGTGTCAGGCTCCGTATTATGCGAGTTAAGTGTTGGGATATCGTTTAATAGAAAAAAAAAAAATCAATACTGCCAAGTTTTTAGATGTGACTGAAGCACTTGCTGTCATACCATTGCCTCCTTTATTGATCTGACTGCTCCTCCTCCAAATACGCTTTGATTATCCTAATATGAATGAACTCTGCTTCACAATCCTTTATTCCAAAGCATTCTTTAATCCTGCTCTTCAGATGTCTATAGAAAGACACATGAAAAGGTAAAAGAGAACAGTTTTGCAATATGGCTCCCACCTCCCAAACACCCACCCTTTCCCCCCACAACCCAACCTCCCACCCACAATTGAGAAAAACAAAAAAAACAAAAACACCCTCGACAACTCAATGCATTTAAACAAGACCCTGCAGTCATTTTGTACATACCAAAAAGGGGGGAGAAGACTGAACAGCCAGTTAAAAAGCAGTTTATGCAGAACATAAACAGACAAGGGAGGACAGGGTGATGGGGGGGGGGAAGGGGAGAGAGACAGGGACATCCACATACTAGACTTCAACAAGCTCATTAGCATATGAAATGGGGGGGGGGGGTTGAATTGAAAAAAAAATTGGTAGCAAACTTTAATAAAATGGGGAGGAAAAAGGTAAAAGCGAAAAAAAAAAAAAAGTACAACTTGTGGGTCCACCAGAAGAGCGACACGTGGAAGATGATGGCGGCGGAGCTTAGGTACGAGAGCGGGAACGGCTGTGGCGTGGCGAGTAGCGGGGAGATCCTCGGCTGCGGCGCGGGGAGTAGCTGCGGCTGCGGCTGTTGCTCCGGCTTCGGCTCCTGCTGCGGCTGCGAGATCGGGACCGTCCGTAGCTCGGGCTCCTGGGGCCATCCACTTTCACCCGGATGTACGCAGTCTCTCCCTGACGAACACCAAGAAAACTCTCTCGTGAAGAAAAAAAATGGCCTGCGGCACTTGCCTTTTTGGTTGGTCGCTTTTGAGCCATCCACCCACCCCCCTTGCCCCACACCCATGTCTAGAAGACCTTTTTGCGTCCATTATGACATTTTCAGTACTAGCAGCACCAAGACCTCCTCCAGCAATTGCCAGAAGACCCCTGTCAGCAGGCATGGCACCAGCAGAGGTTTCAGAGAGCAATTAACGCTGAAACATGAGCAATTCAGTTATGTGGAAGACAGGACAGCAGAAGCAAGGAATATGCATTACCACATAGCTGAAATTAAAATGGTCAGCATGTACATTTACAAATAAAAAGGTACAGATGGACAAAACATTTCAGGCCTCCGCCTCCTTCAATGGAGTCCAAGTAACTCAGTGCATATTATACATATGCAAACTGTAGGATAAATTTGGCAAGCTGCAAGTTTTTGGCATGATATAGGCCAAATGACAGACCATTTACAGAAATTCCAGCAAACTCAAATTTGTAATTTGTAATAGACTTCCTGGGCTTTAACTGACTGGCTAAAATACAATGTAGGTAAACCGCTTCTCCAAATACAACTTACGAGTACAATCACTATTGCCATTGTGGTGTCAGCTTGCCAAATTACTTTGAAATTTGACCTGAACATTAAAAACCGCTTCAGCTTCAACACCTGAAAGTCCTCCCTGAACTGAATTCCATCAGAATGCACTCCTCCCAGAGTTTACATAACAGTATCTAACAAGTACTCCCTGAGCAAATAGTAGGCAGATGCTATGGAACAGCACAGCATGGCTACATACTCATGCCGATCTGCCATGACTTCAACATGCAGAATAAAGTTCCTTCTGTATCTCAGCTAGTTTTGAATAAAGACAATTTGAATCAACTTGCCCAGTGAAGAACACATTCCTTAGGAATCCACAGTTGACAGTGGCAAGGAATTACATTCCAGCTAATTTGCTTACCTTAAAAGAAAAGAAAAAAAAGTCCAAAAGCTACGCCCTGTGTATCCAATGGTGACCCACGTAAATCTCAGACCTACCTCGTGTGATCGGAATTTAGTGTTATCCAGCTTTCGATGTGCGTAGGTCATGTCTTCTTTGCGCACAAACTCCACAACACCAGTTCCATCTCGGAAAACGTCAGCGTAACATACATCACCTGCTTCACGCATGTGATCCTTTAAATCCTGCCAGCTACCGCTTGGAGGAAGCCCTGCAGGAAACAGCACAGAGGTAAAACATTACTACACCAAGTTAAAGCAACATACACAAAACAGTCCCCATGCAATATCCAGCTACAGATTGCTCTGAACACCCGACAAGCTATGTCTTAACAGGACCACTGACCAAATCCAATGAGGCCAATGCAACAAGCACGCACACTGCTACAAATGTAAACAGCATACATTTCTGTGCAAATTACAGTAACAAAATAGTCTGGGCCTAGTTTGAAGACAACATGGTGGACTAGTTAGTCAATGACACTTACCTGAAACGATCACTCTGTATTCAGAGCGTCTGGATGGGGGTCCGTATCTGCCCCTAGGGGCACCAACACCTCCCCCGCCTCTCCCGCCACCCCTACCGCTTCTGGGAAACTCGACTCGCAGGCGGTATCCATCATAGTCATAGCCATCCCGTCCATACACTGCATCCTCTGCATCTCTGAAAACAAAGTCATTTCACCGATTGCATTGGTTTTTAAGCTGCCAATAGTAAATTCACCTCTATACAACACCACCCTTCCATTTCCTGTTTTCCCGATCCCCTTGAACTCCCCGCCTCCTGTTAGCACACCCACTGGTGAAAACGCGGCGATAAGAACGCATAAACTAAGCTTTGAAGAACCAAATACACTAAGCTAGCAACATCCATGTTAACTACGGTACATATGCAGTTACGGCGCCCCTTGTCCTCCAATCACATGGTGCATTTCCTTTACTTTCGCCATGTGGTAACTACGTGAAAATTCAGCACCGGATGAATACTTAATCACATGGGACAGAGAAGAAATGTAATGAATCCCCCCATTTTGGCCCTCTCAGACAAGTAGTATACTTTTATGCATGTCTGTACTGTTTACCAGTGTTATGCTCACCACTAAGGCCCCCGACATTACTTCCATGACTAGGAGCGTGAAATTAGCGCGTGAACGAGAAATCGAAAGTCGGCACGCTCGAAAACGTTAGCTTAGCTAACAAACTTAGGTTAGCTACCAAACTTAAATCCGCTCCCATTGGTACTTCATGGTTTACCGTCAACATATTCTCAAGTTAACTATATTGTTGGTGTTTAAAGTAGCATTATCAACATAACAAATGAAAAATTGGAACCCCGGTTATCTTAAGAGTTACTGGGTTACGTCGCCAGACTGCTCGTGTCAGATCTAAAGCTAGAGTTATCTGGTATTTCATCCACTTTTCCGCGGGTCGTCGGCTAGCTAGGTTTGTTAGCGTGTCACCAGTCAACATTAGCAACCAACACACGTAGCTAGCAAACGCTAGATCTCCATGAGACTTCGTACTACGGTCGTCTTACCTTGGATCCTCAAATTCCACAAAGGCAAACGGTGGTCCTCCCCTACGAGTTTTCAAGTCGATGTCTCGAATCGCCCCATACTTGTAGAAAACGTCCTCAACGTCCTTAGTACGAATATCCGGAGGAAGATTCCCCACATAAATTCGGCAATCGTTATTTCCAGCCGGGCCTCGGATCACGCCGCCACCAGACATCTTTTGTTTTGTAACTACCGCAAACAAACGAACTAACCAGCCTATGCAATTCAAAGTTCACTCAACAAAATGATGGAAAATTAAACTAATTCACGGTTGCCGACTTGTCTGAACGTAACGAGTAAGTTTACGGTAACGCTACAGCCGAATTTCTCCGATCTTCGAGTTTTTTTACACTCTCTTTAAGATGGCGCCGACGATCTTCCTTTTTGAACCTCCGTGCTCCGTGCGGATGAATACTGGCAACACAACGGTTTGCTTTGCGCTCAAAAAACACGCCCGATAAAATAGTCCCTTCTATCGATTAATGTAAAAAAGAATTGCAATTCCAGCTAAATAAGAATTTCTGCTTCATGCAATAAATCACCACACAGTCGTCTAGGTAAACGAAATTTAGGTCGCGTTTTTCAGTGCACTAATTGTAGAATAAAGAATTGCCTGCGACATTTAATAGACAGAGAACTACCAAAACCGCAATCTCATGCCCCGCCCACCAGGTTTTGAATTACCGCGTGCATGTACCGAGTATCCGGGTGGAAGGCGGAGCATGAGCTTTCGTCCTTCTGTATATGCGGGAAGTTATAGGCTTATGTTCTTTTGTACATTTATACAAAATTATATACTGAATGAAGTGTGTGGTTATTAGTATCTTGCTATATAATATAAGCAACGAATTAATGTATTTATTGCAACACACTGCTGAACAATTGGCAGACATGCTACGGAGTTTGTTGAACCCTAACCACTTTTTCAATACATTTCGCGCTACTTTCCCCAGTATGGGTCCGGGACATCTGCGCAGTTTATGCCTAGTCTGCGCCATCTTGCTACATGCACGTGACAAAGAAATAACAGACACGTGCTGAAACAGTGTACAATCGTGTATCATAATGCACAAGCGAAGTATTGCGATATACCCAAAACGGCTATTATACTGTCATCTGGGGAGCAGTACTACATTGACTGATCGGGAGTGGAAAATAACTAGTAATGATTTAGAATGTGCCTTCCCTAGACTACAGAGATAACACAAAGTTTCAACTAGTTTCATAGGAGGAAAACAAGACGTTAATCTTGCTTACAGAAACGTAAAATAGAAACACATGGGAAATGTTTTTCAAATCAGAACTATTCTGCCGTAACTATTAGTTATCGATTTTATAACGGTCATAAATTTATTAAACTGGATTATATTTTATAGAACAGATTAGTTACTGTTACAACCATTAAAGTAAACTGGCACCATGGCAGAAGTTACCAGGATAAAATGTGAACCAACTTGGTGCAAATGAATGTCAGAATGAGTAGCTGTAGTGTAAATTCTGTGGATCAAATTTTGCAAACAAGCATCTTCAGTTAGGGGAAATGTTCATCAAGTGGCATAAAGTTTGAAGCTCCCTTTCAGAGCCATCTTTTACTTCCTATCCCCCACTTACTCTAAATTTCTGGCCTATTGTTTGTGACCTGCCAACTCCTTGCACCGTTTTTATCAGCCCATTTGCAAGGCAGTCGGACTGCTTTGTTGCTGTGCTGACTGAAAGGTAACCCCCTCTCAATATGGCTGTCTCGAGAAAATGGCCATTTTCAACTAGACTGTTATTTCTAGTGCAAGCAATGTCATTCACTCCTTCTATCTGCAAATCCTTGCAGTCATCCAAGGTCTATGAACAAGGTTTAGATTGCCCAAAGACACTTAAAGGCAAATTGGCTCAACAAAGACCAGAAATATGTGGTTATTTTGTTTGACAGATCACTTATTTGTCCAGATTCATGACTTCAGAAAAACAGAACAAAAACAGGAGTCCAGTGTTAAAAAGGTTACAAATAAATACAATATAGCGAAAAAGCAATGAACAAAAAGCACAACCTGGTGAATTTTCAAATTTTGACTCGTGGTTGCAAGGTCTGCACTCATGCAGACTCCACACATATGTGTGTTCATTTTTTTTAATGCCCCCTGCCCCCTTCCCAATTTGGAATACCCCATTGTGTTTATCAGCACTTGCCTCCATCAAAGCATGTGACGCCAGACGTATTTCTATAAGTGGGTCTGCTAAATTCTGAAATGTAATGCAATGAGTATTCACTCATCACACCACAGTGATTAACCAGAAGAAATCACTGGTGCACTATGAGGTGCCATCATCCCAGCTGACTCTAACCCTCCCATCTCTGGGCAGCGCTGGAGCCAATCGCATGTAGCCTTAGTGGGGGGCATCAGCCAATTAGCACGGTCCGGATTTGATAACAGACCCACTCACGCACTACGACAGTGCCTCAACAGGATGAGCTAGACTCAACAGGATGAGCTACCCTGCAGCCTGCATGCGTTCATTTGTAGGTGTTTGTATGTGCATTAGCGTTTGTGTGTTGTCAGAGGGCATTTGTGTGGTCAGAGTTTGTGCGTATGTTGTCAGGAGCGCATGTGCCCGCAGCAGCGCATCTCAGTCTCTCTTGGCGCGCTGCTCTGAGCGTCTCTGCTTGAGTTCCCCAGCCATGTTCAGCAGGGAGAGCAGGATGGGGACGCACATGGGCAGGAAGAGGGGGATGTAGATGGCAAACTTCTGGTCGTCGGGGAAGTACAGCAAGTGCAGGAGGGAAGGGTCGAAGAAGGCCCTCTCGGACGCCAGGATGGCCTCGCGGCTGTACTGCAGCGCGAAGGCCAGGTTTCCCGCCTCCAGCTCCGCCACCGCAGCCTGCAGTGATGTCACAGCGCTGTATACCTGAGACACGAAAGAGCGGAAGCACAGGAGGTGAGAACCCGCTCCACAGATACTTCTCTTACGGTCCTGTCAGAAAGGACTGTGGTCCACAGACCCAAGTACGGCATCACCATACAGTGTTTGCACAGCTAGATCAGGGGCCAGCAACCCTGGGCCTGCAGGGTCACAGGGTGTGCTGGGTACTCCGCACATAGCTGATCACAGTTTACGCATCGCTTCTGGTTTCTTGGGTCTGAACTGGTGGATGATTTTCAGATGACGACAAAAAACGAACAGACCATGAGGCTCTCCAGAACCAGCACAGTAAACCACAGAACTAGAACACGTCTATAACATTGTGTATGCTAATTGATTTTTATCCCACTTTTTATATTTTCTATATCTAATCTCACCACACAGGGGAGATTCATAGGTCGAGTTGGCCCCCTATGGATTGTGCCAAATGGCCTCCTTCTATGTACTATTTTTATAGTAATACATTTTGAACACTTTGGAAGAAAAGCGCTTTACAAATAAAGTTATAATTTTTAACCTCTGTATTACATTCATGTGATGCTATGTAATCTAGTAATACTTTCAAGTGATGTAGCACAATATCCTTCCAGTACAGAACAAAAGCATAAAGATTAAAATGCCCGTTCAGCTGTCGCTCTATAAGGCTGAAGCAGCAGCAGCAGCAGCATTTGTCACCAGTGCGGCGCAGCGCTCACTTGCTGGGCGATGTTGTCGTTGATGACGATGTTGCCGATCTGGTCCAGCAGCTGGGCCAGGGAGGTGATGGTGGTGCTGGCCGTGGCTATGTTCTCCACGCTGCGGCTCCAGAGCAGGCGGTCCAGCTCCCAGTCCGTCAGCCCTGCGCTCCCCGGGCTCTGGAGAGCGAAGCCGGGGGGAGGCCGGGTCTGCTGTACCCCCAGCATGAGCCTGCAACCATTGCACACAGAAAAGGGGGGCGGGGCAGCACACAACGAGCATATGAATATGCTGCAACCAATGAAGCGGGCGCTTCACAAACACCATTCGCCCGATTGGCCAAGCAATGGGAGGGACTGACCGTAATTGGGCCAGGAAGACGCCCATCACACGCGCCATGTCGATGTTAATGGTGACGGGGAACTGGGCATCTGGTCCATAGTGGTCATTCACGTTGTACACCTTAATAGCAGAAAGACAAAGTGAGAAAATAATAAAAACTAACAACACACAATGTGTAAAAATCAACTCAACGGTATTTGGATAAACAAGTTCCCGGTCACAAAAAAAGGAAGTAGCTTTAAAATGAACGATCTAAAAGTAAAAAATTAAATGTTCATCAACAGGTAGTTCCAGCAAGAGAGCCTGGACCCTGTGTATACGCACCATGATGCCACCCCATCGGGGACTATGGAAGGCATTGGTGGGCACCGTGTGTTTATTGTGGTTCCGGATGAAGAGTGGAGAGTGTTGAGCATCAGGCACGTACAAAAGGAAGTTCAGCACAGGGTTTGAGGAGGCTGCGTTGGACCCTGAAAAGGAGAGGAGGAGACAGCACTGAGAAAAGGAGCGGGGAAAAGGATAGAAATGACTACAACAAAGGAGACAAC
Source organism: Anguilla anguilla (assembly GCF_013347855.1). Classification (NCBI taxonomy): domain Eukaryota; kingdom Metazoa; phylum Chordata; class Actinopteri; order Anguilliformes; family Anguillidae; genus Anguilla; species Anguilla anguilla. The sequence continues at coordinate 25,917,181 of NC_049209.1, forward strand.
CGCAACAAATCGAGTGAGACAAAGGCCGACAATCAGAATGGAGGAGTGAGATATCGCTGGTGTCACGAAAGACCTCCTGGGCCCAATTGCAATCAATTTAGCAGGAGTTTAAACCTCAGTTTTAAAGCCCTAGACCTCTGAACTGCATTACAACAGGAACAGCTGCCAGTTATCTCACAGATTAGGCACGCGGAGCTTATTGTACCGCTAGCATTTGTTCACATTATTTATTTGCTTCGCTAGCTGCCTAACTCAGGGTAAATTAGCGGAATACATTCATTTTAGCAGCAGAACACCTATTTAAGAAAAACCAGGCTAAGGGCCTTGCTGACAGCTCCAACAACAATGCAACTAGAAAATGCAACTTGCAAATAAGAACAAATGTGCAAATTCCACATCAAATATTAAAAAGGGGAATTACAATTATACATTGTCACACACAAGGCACTTTCCTTAAAAGTGGCATTTCTGAGCTAAAGTGCATCATTTCATTACCTCAGAGATCACGCAAATGGCATGTGCTGCTTGTTCAGTACAAGTCCATTTTTAATCAAAACTCTGAGTCACTGCATATTGCATATATTTTTGTACAAAACCCCTTGTTCTGGTCCTGGAGGGCCAGGGTTTATATAGTTTTCGTTTCCACCAGTTACAATGTACAAATGAGCTAACTGCTTGTATACACCAATGCAAGATAACGATTAGATCACAGTAAAACACTTCATATAGTGACACACAGTCTTCGGCTGTCATTAATGCGCTTATCAAAAAATAAGCAGATGTAGATAAAATGTCAGATAGCGTAAATGTTAGGGCTACTTAAGTAATTAAGCCTACTTTCTTCTTTTTTTGCAGCACTAAATAAACTATAGCAACTTCATCATCTGTCCAAGTCACAGAACTGTAGAACTGTCTGTAGTTGAAGTTCATGCTACTTTACCGAACCATTGCTGTTTTTGGTGTTTAGCGCTGCAATCATGCAGTGAGTTGAGCTTCTGGCCATTTGCATGAAACATCTCTGCTTTCACCTAAGCATATGTGGAACGGGCGGGCATTAATGACGCAGACGGAGACAGACTCACCGAGCCTGGCTTCCACAGGGTTGATGACGTGTGCAAGGCTGTCTGCGCTCAGAGTGTACGCTGAAACGCCGTTGTCAAAACGCGGGTTCACCCCCAGGACCGCGTAGTACAGGATCTAGCCCAGAAGTCAAGAAAAAAATCAGTTCAGCCACAACCTAATCTACATACAGAACTCTGATGGCATTTAGAGCTCTTATTACACCACAAACACATCGATGAAAACAAATGACTCATTGGTAAATAAATAAATAATTAAATACAGTAAATTATTCTGATATGGAACATTTGAAGATGCATCACAGTCACTCTCTATTATGTGTAGATGTGTTATTATGAGAAAGTTTCTAAACTATGTTTGATTTCAGTGAAATCTCAGTGGGTCTGAATGAATGTATCCAGAGCACAATTTTTTGAGACTCTCATGAAGTGCACCGTATCCATTTTATGCACACGATGTGTAGAAAAATGTTTAGAGAACACTACTTTTTTTTTTACACACATCTCCCTGCAACTCAATGGCTGTAGTACAAGGAAGATGTGCAAACCATTTGAAGAAAGGAGGAAAAAAATCTATTTTAAAATCCAACATTCTGCCTCCATTTAACCCCTTTGCTGTGGATGACTACAACTATTCTAGTCACATTAGTTAAAGATTATAATAATTTGTATGGAATGACATGTAATTATTTAATGTGTCAGTACACGGCTCCCTCTGCTTTCATACCTGTGAATCTACTGAGAAATTGGCGACAGGGGCCAGCTTGTCCAGCAGAGGCTGTATGTAGCTGCGCACCGCTCCCTCGATGTCCCACTGCAGCCGGTGGGACTTTGGGTCTGGGTTCAAGAGGCTGAAGGTGATCTCATAACCTGAGAGGGTGGAGGAAGAGACCATATTCTGAGTTTCAAACTGTGACGCACTGAGAGAGAGAGGGAGAGTGAGAGAGAGAGAGAAAAGGGGTGAGAGAGACAGAATGAGAGAGAGAGAAGGGGTGAGAGAATCCTCACCTGGACTGGACTTGAATGCTCTCATGCTGTCGGCCAGCCCATCCCTGCTCAGCCTGCTGCCCCTGACCCGGTCGCTAAGCGCAGCCGTGATGTCACTGTGGCTGAAGGACATGGTCTGGACCACCTGCTCAATCTGGGGGCCCAGGGCGCCCAAAACCTCTTTCAGACCCCCAGCCATTCCCGACTGCCCTCGCAGCAGGGCCGTCCGGCGCTGGCCTACGTACACTCTGACACCCTGCAGAGAGAGAAAAGAAAGTCTGATATTTATTATTTGACATGCTAACCACAATGAGGCCACTCAGGTGACTGCAGTGCACATGTACATGTTTACATAGGTACTTGAATCACAGCGTGAAATGCAATCAGTGACCTGACCATTAAAGTATTGCTTTATTTAATTAATATGCCTGTTTCAGCCTGTGCTGTAAAGATAAAAGTAGAACACGTATTGTCATGCACACCATTTTTTGGCAAATAAACTGGTGGAGGCCAAAGGTTCTGGTGCATGCCTCGTGGTGTCATTCAATTCACATTGTTGATTTTATCAAATATTAATCAAAAGGCAATAAGAACTAACATGTTTTTTGCTTCTTAATGGCACACAATTTCTCACACCAACACAAGGGTCACTGCTAGCAGAGGAAAAATGGCACAGATCAAAATACATTGTGCAATTCCCATGTAAGGACAGAACGCCATGGCAATGTTGGTTCTTTCACGTTTAAGGTAAATATTTGCAAAAGGTTGATGCCAGGCAAATGTTTTCTCTGCAGAAAAACCCCCAAAAAGAACAGGGGAACAAGAACTTTGCCTCCACTGCTATGACTGAAACAGGCTTTCATCAAAATTCCAAATATTTTTGATAGTTAGCCAGCTATCTCCACATTCCAGCTTTATGAAGATATGCTTTAAAAAAAAAAAAAAGCACTGAAGCCAAGCTGTGCAGTGTGTCACTTCATTAAAATATTTTACATTCAACCTGTTAAGTCTTCAAACACAGAAGACAAATAAGAGATAGCATGCACACGAGTCCTAACATTCTGTTCTCGGTTTGATCAGGCATGAGAGAACAGAGCCTGAGGGATCAAACGTTCACAGTATTCTGACAGGGGTGTGGGTCTGACTGCACCTCTGCCAATAGCGCGGAGGATTCTGGGATCACATACACCACCACTGAGCCACACGGGCTCTCACTCAGTCTGTGGAGAGCCAGGTCAGCCTCTGCAAAGGGGAGAGGAAGACAGAAACAGGACAGATAATGTCACTGGACGTGCTGATAACAACAGCAGTCACAGTGACCCGTTTTCCTAGAAAGAACAGGGAGTATCCCAACAAAACAAAATAACCAACTGTTTTTTTTTGGCTAGTTGCATAATTTAACAACATAAGATAAATGTACTTTCCAAGATCTCTTTCTTACAGCCGTTTGGAAAACAGTTGTCCTGACGATAAGAATAAAACAGTTCTCACCCTGAGCTGTGGGCTGGCCCAGAGCATCTTCTTCCATGACAGTGGCTGTGCGGTACTTGGTCTCGTACCTGTACTTCAGGCGTGTGTTTGCTGAGGAGTGAACAGAGTAAGCAATTTGGAAACTACATCAGAGGTCAATATTCATTACAGTTATTAAGAAGGAGCATTACAGTCAGTCAGACATCTAGCAAACCCTTAACAAGGGGAACTTCAAAAGGACTAGCACACAGCATATAAAACACAGAAATGTTATCCTTCTTCACAGTTAGTCCTTTTGAAGTTTCCCTGGCAACATGCAGTGTTGACTATGGAAATTCATGGCTGGATTCGGTTCCACTTTATCACATTCCCTTCATTTGCTACCTTTCCTCGAGTGAGCCATTTTGCGTCAAAATTTGTGACATTCAACAAGTGAACTTAACAGGTGCTCTGCAAGGGAGGACAGATGAGGAACAAACCAATACGGAACTGAACAGCACTCGCAACCTTCGTTCTGAGCAAAAATTGAAAGGAACATCAGGAAGAAAGCATAAAATCCAACCCATATCAGAGAGAACATTTTTCCACTCCTATTTTTTCTGCTGGCTCAAGGTGCAGTTGTGCTCCTTTGTTAATACAGCAGTCTAACTGCAGCCCCCCAGTTCCCACAAGGCCCCCCGAACCAGACCCCCCTGAGCTCACCATGCACCTGGTGCTCCTGCTCCCGGGCCTGGGTCAGAGGAATCTTCTTCTGCTGCTCAGGAGTCAGGGTCCCCCTGGAGAACACCACTTCCACCTCCACACTAAGCTGGAGCTGAAACACAATGACAAAGCCTTTAAAAAAACTGCAATAAGAAAGCACAAGAAAAGCTGCATTAACCCTAACTCATAAAAAGTACTACAACATCATAGTCAAATTCAAAGTGACTGCAGAAGTATAAAAATACACTATGTAGTATGATGCACAGTTCACAGAATGACAAGACTCCCAACACTCCTCTGAGGTGATATACCAAGATGGCGGTCGTAGCAAAATACACTGGGGTTTTGTACTAGAATTTACTATCTTTCAATCAGCTGACACACACGAGTCCATAGTGTCCATACTGAGACACAATTGGACGAACAACAGAGGCGTTTAGGGAATTTCTCATTTAGGATTGCGGACGTAGATCAAGCCTTACATTCATGGAGTCCAGCTCACTGATCTGCGAATAGGGAAGCCATGCACGGTAGGTCTCAGTAGTCTTCCACCAAAGTGGAATTCCCACTGCTATCACCATTGCGGCAATGGAGAGAGCGGCATACCGCCCTCGTTGCTTTTCTGAAAACATATGTAATATTACTAGCCAAGTAGCTACTGAAGAACAGTAAAATTGCTAGACGAATAAACATTTTCACCACGCATAACCCTTAGAAATATGCCCTTAGGACCTTTCATTTAAAGCAATGTTGAAATGTTTCACTTCTCTTCGGTAGTCCAAAAGCTATTGTAAATCAAACACAAACTAGCCAGATGGCTAGTTACATTTATATTTGTGGGATAAAGGGTTAATATCAAAATACATATGGTTGCACCTGATTTACAGATTGAAACAGCTAGTACATCTCTTATAAATAAGATAACATTGGTTACGCCTCATTTTAAAATTAAGATCAGATAATTATATTGCGATCTAAAGCTTTTTATTGTCATCCATGTTTTAAAATACGAATTTTGGAAACACTTAGACCACTAAAGCTAATTATTTGTCAGTATTTCTCTTACCGACTTCCGCGGTAGCCATTTCTCAAGGAAGACGACAGGGTGGAACTCTATCCAATGAGAGACGCAGCCCAACACAATTTATCCAATCAAAATTCAACAGTTCAGTTTTTTTTTTACCGGCTCCGCCTCGCTCCGCCTGAGTACGACAAGGTACGGAAGCTTCAAAGGTCCAAGCACTCGCGAGATGTTATTACCACGCTATATTCCAAGACAAAGTAACCGCATTAATTATTTATTGTTATGATTATTATTACGCCTACAAAATACTCTATCATGTAAAATACATATGTAAATAAATAAGTTAACCAAATATTTAATGTTAAGGCTCTATAACAAATTGACCCATATATTTCACCTGCCCTAGTATTAGGCTACGTGATTTACATGGGTTTAATAATATCGTGGTTTATTTATATTATGTAGCCGGATGTTTGGGAACATTTATAGTATTATTGATAAATTAAAAACAACAGCATAACTGCATGTTCAAATAATGGCCTATAGATGGAGATATTCTTCAAACAGCCGTTAGAGTATGATGCTACACAGATGGCCTGTTTCCTGCCAATGTTTCCATTACAAGAAACTTGCAACAAAGGTGAATCGTTGCTATAGTAGGATTTTCAGGCACTATATTAGAAGGAATTGTAGTAATGATCTCCCTGTGTTGGAGCATTACAATAATTCTTCCCACAAGCTAATCAAAGACAATCCATGTTGTTCATATTTTTGGCTTTATTAACTCTCTTGAGTATTTGAGACTACAGCCGTGCATGTGTTTTCATCATCATATAGACTGCAGCCACTATGAGGTTTAGTTAGAAGTGCTACTCTGGAGAAAAAAAACTGCAGACTCCACTGCAAGGACAACTGCTGCCGTTGGCACGGGATATGTGTAGGATGTATAAGAGCATGAGAGCTGAAGTTAAGCCAGACTAAAATAAAAACAAAATATGTTTTTAAAATGCATCTACTATGAGTCAAATTTTTGCCAAGTACTCAGTTGTTAAAATATGACACAACAAACCATGTAATTATTATTCTTACCGCACATATAGAACTCACCTTAAAGCACAATTTCCATTGCTTTCTATGCACTGGTGGTGTATTCAGGTGCAGCCATAAAGAGTGTAATAAGAGTCTGACACCCAACATTTTCTACATTTCTTTATTTTTGTTTCACTATTTGGTACATCTGGTGCATAGAGAACGACACTAACATCACAACATTACAGTGACTGCTCTGCTGCAAGCCCAGCTGTCTAGTAAGGTCTGCCGACACCAGAGAACCCACTTCATCATCTGTGTACTTCTGAGCAGCAGGAGCAGGAGCGGGAGGACACATAGGCTTCACAGAAATCTGCACCATCACACAACAGTTATTTCAACTTTGCTTTTTGTTTTTTTGTTTCTTTAAATTAATGTTTAATATAATTATAGCCTTTAGACATACATTCTCAAAATAGATCATAAGATGGATGAGACAAAAAACACTGCCTAATGGTTGTTAGTGATCATTTCAATGAACGGTCAACCCTTTCCGAATGTTAAACAAGGCTGTCCGATTACAGACAGTTGCGTACTGTACTGTGTATGCATCTACCTCCTCACGTATAGGTTATAAATTCTGTTTATGACCGTTTACTGTACTTGTGGAAAAGTCAACTCAAACAGCCCTCAAATACAGGGTCAAGGGTTTGCCAATGTAAAGACATTAGATAAAATGGACAATGACTGGAGATACCATTTGCTTCATGCCTGATCAAGACCGCATTACCCATAATACTCCATAAAAGCTTCACACTCTGTGCAATAATACCATTCCTGAAGACCATCCCTTTCTAAGACAATAAACAAACAAAAAAAAAATCCCGGGTAATAAAAGGGAGAGAATTGTCTTTCAATATCTGAAATTATTTTTGAGAAAAAAAATAGGTTGTCTATAATTATAAATTTGTTTCCTATACATTCTTCCCTCTGTTCTTTGATGCCATCACCAACATCTTCTTGTTATAGCATATATATTTATTATTTAAATACATATATTTAAGTACATCATAATAATCCTAAAGTACAGAAGACAGCGCAGGCCCGTGACTGGTTGGTGATATGGAAGGTTGTACCAGCGGATGAAACTACTGGTCGGCAGAGGTTGGAATGTGGGTAACACTGGGTGCTCAGTAGGCGTGATTGGCCACGTAGAGAGACTGTCCAGCCGCTCCACTGTTGCCACCACTGGAGGCGTACTTGCCCAGTGCTGCTAAGCCGTTCACCTGTGGGGAGAAACCAAGGAAACATTTATCATCTGAATGCTAAATGTGTGAGGAATGCATCTGGTTTCAGATTAGTTCAAAGATATTTGTTTGTTACCCTGAACACAAATAATGCAGAAGTTTGCTTTTTCTTTCTTACAGCTTTCTGTGTCTTAAGAAAATCTCTAAACTGACTCTTATGGATGGTTTTTTCCATCTGAAAGTTTACATGAATCTCTCTCCACAGAGCTGCCATCCAGGCATTGCCCGCTCCATGGCACCCCCTTGCTATTTTTCGCACCGCTCGGTTCCCTGTAGGTCCACTGTCATTTGTAGTTCTTGCCAACTAGAATGCTGTTATATACAGCACAACAAGCCTGCAGCCTTTTGTGTCTTCTTCATAGATCAATTGGAGGGTTGCAAAGTGCAACACTGGCACTATGTTTAAGGAGCACAAACTGTTCTCTGACTCTTTACAGTAGGTAACTGCTTTTATTGCGAAAATAATTTTCAGTTCACCTCCTCGATACGTGGCTAGCAATCAAACGCATCTGAAAATGTCACATTAGTCACAGAATTTGCACCTTGCACAGAGGTGGTATCGCATTGGAACATCCAGCTGAGAGCGAAAGAGAAATGTGAACAAGCTGTCTGGTTAATACGGCCAGGATTAATCTGCATGGTAGAGCCTGATTGGGTGTATTGTGAGGATAACACACATTCAATTTGTCAATTATCAAAGAGTCAGAACAGGATGAAGAAAAAAATATAAGTTACAGTCTAGAAAAAAAGATGAGAATGCAGGCAGGTAAAGCTTCCATATTACATAAGCACAACCACTCTAGATGTGGAACACCTAACAGCAACACAAATGCATCTGTTCAATGCATCTTACAAAGATAAGGTGCCTGAGTGGGTGGCTATCTGTGAGTCACCCTTACTTGTAAGTGAGTGTAACTTATTTTTTAAATTTCATATCAATGTCCTGATGTATTCTTTCCATCAAATTCAATGTTATGCTAAGCATACCACATCATCTTGCCAGAAGGAGGAACACAATGGACATAAGTCTTAAACCTCATTGTGTTACCGTCCACAGTTTTAAATTCATACACACTGCTACTGAGGCTGTGCAGGTTTCTGTTTTTACATCACCGGTAACCCACCTCCGCGCGCTTGATGAACTCCTCGGTGGCGGCGCTCTCATTGTCCTTCTGCCCGCGCCAGGCGTTGAGGGCGGAGGCCTGCAGGGCGCGGCCATAGGAGAAGGTGAGGGCCCAGGGCTTGCCCAGCGGGCAAGTGTTGATGGCGTTCAGGTTAACGGACGCCTCCTCTTCGCTCTGGCCTCCGGACAGGAAGGTCACCCCTGCAGACGCACGCCGTGTTTATAACTTTCTAAAGAGTGCACGTACATTTGTCCACGTTCAAATGCACTTCAGGGCTTACTATGTGTGCATGTTTGTAAGTGGCTCTGGATAAGAGCATCTGTTAAATGTATAAGTGTAATGGAATGGAATGCGCTGGTATTAACTTTAGTAACCTGGGAATAATCTATCCTTCTCAAATTGGCAATCAAATCTTACTCTGCAGCGGATACAGGCTATGTACTCCCTTTGCAGGGAGCAGACTTGAGTCTCCTAATTGTTACTGTAGGATAAAACCTAGTTCTCAGGTGACATTTAACCTATATGGTTTAATAAAACCAAATATATTATTGTCTAACATATTTGCTTTTTCACTTTCAATGTCTTAGACATGGCAGAACAATAAAATGGATATCTGGATCTGGCACTCTGTTCATTTAATTGATCTTTCATTCAAGTCAAAAATCGAGAATGCATTTTATAACTAGTTCAGCAGCAAGCAGAACAGGCTGATGGGAAAATGCATGAGCATCACAAGAACCAAGTCAATCTACAATATGAGTGTCTGGGGAACAATGTTTTTTTGGGGTATTTTTGCCCAGGTCCGGTCACCTTACCTGTGACAGCAGGGGGCACCGTGCGACGCAGGGCGGTAACCGTTGCCATGGCGATCTCCTCCGAGCCGTATTTGGTGGGGCAGGCGTGGCCAGGGGTCACCATGTTGGGCTTCAGAAGGGTGCCCTCCAGGTACACGTGGTGGTCAGACAGGGCCTTGTACACAGCAGCTAGAACCTGGGCCGGACCAAGGAGAAGGGAAAGTCAATTAGGCACATTAAACTCAGACACGTAGGGCTGGCGGGCCTCGTCACACACAGACTGACACAGTGCTCAGGGCAGAGGGCAGCCAGACACAAGAGAGCTCAGTGCAAACAGAAGCAGTGTGGATCCAACATGGCCTCCCACTGGCACCCACCTTCTCTGTGACGTACTGGCACCGCTTCAGGTCATGGTCTCCGTCAGGCAGGATCTCTGGCTCCACGATGGGCACGATTCCGTTCTGCAGAACAGTGAAGAGAGGTATATTTTTTTTACTTAAGTTTAAATGGATTTTAAAAATACAAGAGAGGACACCCAAACATAGCACTCTTATTTGAGCACTATATATATATATATATATATATATATATATATATATATATATATATATATATATATATATATATATATATATATATATATATATATTGAGAAATACTATATCATGGAAGTGATATCATAAGAGCATGAAGAGAACAGGCCATTCAGTCTTCTCAGGCACATCTTATCCTTTAAAACTAGAGTATCCAGCACAGTCCAGTAGTACTCCTGGTTTTCCTTCTTACCTACAGTAGTAGTTAATTGATTGATTAGTCTCCTAGACATCTGGTGTCCCAGGTCTATATCAACCCGATTAGAGGGGAAGAATGAGAACCTGCAATACTACTACCCTTGTGGGTCAGATTTGAGTATCCCTACCATAGTACATAGGTAAGAAGAGGAAAGTAAAAGGTAGATATGCTTTTTTATCTTTTTTATTAGTCTAAAATGTACATTTTACATATTTTTACATTTACATTTACACATAATATTTTTATTATTATTTAATAAACAAGTAATCATTTTCAAGCACATATTGCTGCTCCACATTGCGCATTGCTGAGTGCTGCCCCACCTGCTGGCAGATGCTGGCATAGCGGGCCAGGACGTTGGCGTTCTCCATGATGGCCAGCTCGGAGGGCGTGTTCTCGCTGATCTTCAGAACACTGCGCCACTTGGCGAAGTCTGCGCCGTCCTTCTTGTACTGGGCACAGCGCTCGGACAGGCCGTCCAGTCCTACACACAGGGAGACGCGCAATGAAGGACACCGGGGCTCGATAACAAACTAAGAAGGGTCTGAATTCTTTATAGGGATTTCCACAAAGAGCACCTGTTGCTTACGTTCCATAAAGTGCAATCTGTATACAATCTGCAGGAGTTCTGAGGTGAACTGTATGATGGGATGGGGGTAGGTTGCTTCACTAAACCTTACCCTGGGTAGTGGTCTCTCCATCAGTTCCAGCCAATGGGACCACACCTTTGTCCACCTGCAGGAAGATTAGGTCAGATTTCTCTCAGGGAAACAAATAACTGATGGCTGATATTTTGGACTTGAATTACCAAAAAAAGACATTTATTCTAAAACCTATGCTTGTGACTGTACAGTTTTACAGGATGGAGGCAAATAATTTGTACTTGTAAGACAGAAACAAGGAATTTCCACTGAGTGAAAATACAAATATCTAGATAGAAAAAACTGCATGACAGGGACTTGTAGGGGGGTAAAATGCACAGTCTCAGCAGTCGTCACTGCTCAGAGTGAAAGGGGAGGGGCGGAGGGGTGACGGTGCACAGCAGTGCCTCTCTGCACCACAGCGTGGGACAAAGCACTGATCTGCCCTCTGGCCTGTGTGACTTAAACCCAGCTAATCCCCATCCTGCTGAGGTATATATAGCAGCTAGCTGCCCTCCATGAGAAGCTGCTGGTCTCCAAGGGCAGATCTTCTTATCGCCTTTGCTGCGTGAGCGTGGACCAACCCCAGCATCCACAGACAGACAGAGCCATTCACTCTCAATGCTCGCCAAACACTCTGCTTGCTTCCTCATATTCGGTTATTTCCTCAGGGCTCATCTGACCATAGAATATTCCGGATGTGGGGCAGTTCGACTGTAGTCAGACGGTTCTATAGAGTGTTATAATGCTGATGTTAGTCTCTGTGGAGTTTCCCCTCTCCAGCCTATAGCAGTGTATTCATAAACCCACAAAGACAGGAACATCAGCATTAGCACTCTATGGGCCAGACTGCAGTCTAACTCCCCCACAACCTGAATATTCAACAATCTGTTGAGCCCTGAGAAGTAACAGGACATGTAGAAGTACAGAGTTCACCACTTAATGTCCCTGTAATCACCGACTTGTAACTCCAGCTTTTGCCAGGTGGTTTACAGTGGAGAAGTCACAAGTCTGGTGCACAAAGCCAGTGCCCTCCTGAGTTCTCCGACGCACTGCCATACTGTACCTTGATTCCCACGACCATGCCCCGGTCCCTGATCATCTTGACGAAAGGGGTGCCGTCGTCGGCGTTCTGGTACATGGTCTCGTGGAAGAAGATGACCCCACCGATGCAGCTGTCGATGCGCTCGTCTGCGCTGAAGAGGAGCTGGCGGTACAGGCGGCGGTTCTCCTCCGTGTTCTCCACGCCGATCTGGTTCAGGCGCTTGGCCATGCTGCCTGTATGGCACACGCGTACAAACACCCATGAGGCACCCAGCAACACCTGGATCTTTATGCAGGATGTAAAGGAAATTCCTGCTGGTTAAAAATCAAGCTGCCCTTTCTGGAGGTTTGGATGAAAAAAAAACAAGCAACAGGAATGTGAAAATTCCTTTATCACGATTCAAGCGGTAGCATCATGAACATGTATGCGTTTAGTATACACCCCTGCTCCATCAGCCTCACCGGGCTCCGCCCTACCCAAAATCCCCTGCAGCTGCTACTGACCCACGGACTCATCGGCGGCCAGGATGCCCTTCCCGGGGGCAACGATGCGCTCGGCGATGTCCTGGAGCTCCTTCTTCTGATCAGCAGTGAGGGCTGGGTACTGGTGCGTCATCTTTGCTGGCCTTCACACAACCTGGGAGGGACAGACAGAGAGACAGACATGCACTAGCCGTTTATTCACTGGCTTTAACGATCATGCACTGGGCAGAGCCATTTTTTTAACTGGCACAATCTGCCATGGCCAGCGTCCATTACAGGAAGACAAAAACAACACTTTGAGGCTAAGAGGCTCTAGACTACTGAGCAGATATTGTTCACCGGGTCATCTCATTAATCAAGACTGGCAGGGCTAAGCTTCCTGTTCAACCACACAGCTGTCACCAAAGATGGAACTTCAATGGTTTTGCAGGAAAATTATGAGTTTTTTTAGTCAGGACCTGTTTGCGACTTGACATTAGTCTGTAAAAAATAATGATTCAAATATTAAAAAGGAAGATGCTATTATGAGCATGAATTTCTTTTCAGGTTACTTCTCCCTCCACTGAAATGGGTAGTGAGTGTTATGTAACATCTGTGACAACAGCGGGTGAAACCAAGCATGCTCATCACCCTCTGTTGTCATGGTGATAAACAGTGACACGATTACATAAATGGTCCTGTTTAACCACTGTCAGCTCTCATAAGAGATGTGCATTTCTGTGCATTTCTGGCATTGCCAATGTCTCACACATTCCTCCTCTATTGATATCCTACCGTCAGCCAACAGGGAATCACCAATTTAAACTATCTTTTCCATGGCGTTTCAATGACAATTTAAGGATACATTTTGAGCAGTTATGAGGGCTACTTTTGTGAGAAAGATCTACATTTGATGCACATTATTTATACATATTAATAACATTATATTATTTTTTATTACTGCATCATAAAATATTTTGTGCTCACAATGATACACATTTCAGCCTCAAGTGATCAATGGCTTTGCTAATGGAAGTGTTGTGCAAATCAGTGTATTCTGCTCGTAAAGGTTGCTTATTTCTATTAGGGCTAATTTTCCAAGGAAGATGGGTACTGAACAGTTTTCATGATTTTCCAGAATATAAATATTTTCAAGGACTTTCACAGACCGTGGGAACCCTGCCATTCTCTAAATGTCCTCTCTCTCCAAATGTCTCTACCCACCCTCAGCCCTAGCCCCATCTTTGACTCGATTCTGCTGAGCAGAACGAGCACAAACCGGTGCAGACTGGTCAGAGCTCCGGCTCCCTGAATAGGGAGGAGTCATGCATTATTCACAATGCCGATTGGATGACATATTGTCGTTTATACTTTTAACACCAATCCTGCAATGGCCAAGATGAATCGTGTGAGAAGGGCACAATGAAGATGGTGAGGTAATTTCAATGTAAAAGAAAGTGGTAAATTGGGTTTATTTCCCCTTTTCCTCCCTCAAGGCGGTACAAAAAGCCAGAAAGCAGGCCTCAGGCAACAGTGGGGTTACCCTGGCAACAACTGGCACATTTCAGGTTGCACCAGCCAGTAAGCTACACAGAAGCAAAGACACATTACCCCGACCCTAATAATTATTCTGAACTGGTTTTCCGTTAATAAAAGGGTTGCCAATTTTAGTAAGGATCCCGCCTCAGAGCTAGTTTCCTTTTTCCTAAATTTGATTTACACATGTGAAATCAGTTATTTGATTATAAAAGTATTAGTTAGATTAAAACACAATGCAGGAAGCTGTTTTGTTAATAATATAAGGCCAAATAAACAAAATTGTCTTAAAATTATCATTTTAAAATGAGAACTCAAGATTAAGAAGCAACAAGCATTGATCTTGCTGACAATTCTCTGGTGACACCACCATGCTGAAGAGGTACAATGGCCTTGTCAATACACAGTCTGCATGGGACCTCAAATATGTGCTTATCATATCACCAATCTGGCCACCACCCCCTCCCCATCTTCCCTCGCCTCACATAAGCCTCAACACAAAAGGACTAGAACGTGAACATCAGTTACACTCCACTGGCTGCGATCCACATGGAAGTTTCCATTGAAAACTTTGACCTGGCTTGGCAACAGAGTCAGTTTATTGGCTGTGAAAAGACCCCTGCCCCCACCCCTCTGCAGGCCACTCTCTGGCCTTGTGTTTCCCACTGAGGCCGAAGCCTCCTCCACCAGGCAACAGCAATGCTCCTAAATCTCCCACTGTAAGTTCCCTGTGTCAGTCATTCAAAACCTCATAATTCAGACCTACTGAACACCAATAGCCGTATTATTAGCTTTGTTACTCTTCATGCTTGTCAATTTTATGTTTGTTATATTTTTTTTGCATGTTTTTTTTTGGCATGTTTTTTACATGTGTGAACCACAGCCAAGGTGAAAATTAGGGTTAAAGGTATTATAACCTAACCTGGCCTCCTCGGATTACACCCACCTGACTGAATAGGCGAGGCAGCTTTGATCTACACTACTCCTTCAGCTGGGACGGTGTAGCGTGACTTCAGACCCAATGCTGATACACAGAACAGCACTCGGCAATAAAACAGGTCAGCTGTGCGGAGGCGCGGACTGCAGCGCCCTTTGCAAGAACACACTGTACCGGCAAACTCCCAGCGGAGAAAACACAAAGAGCCAGGAAACCAAGGCAGCAGACAGTGGCAAGTTGCTACTTGTCAAATCTGTGTGCCTACCTTGCTTATGACCACTGATGACAAGCCATAAATCTTCTGTAGACCCAGTATAATTAAGCTACACCTCCTAATACTGAATGATGGTGACTGAACCAGGACTTGGTATGACTGCCTAGACCTGGCTATGACTGCTACTAAGAGGGACGGTGAGGAATATGTTTGACTGTACACCCCAACCAAAACACCAATTTAAACCATTATGCACAAAATACATATTACCATATATCAAAAAGTAGTCTGTAATACATTGAATAATACGTTTGACTATACAGAGGCAACCAAAATATATTTTCTAATAAATGCCAGTGATTCCACTAGGTTTTTTCTGGAGTAGTGACTCATAAGATGTGGGCCCAATTTTTCAATTCATGAGAGCTCATTTCACACATTTATGTGACTTTTGAAAGGTAAAATACATATCAAATTTCTAACCATGAAAGCCTACCTAGCTCAATCTCAATACGTCTAAAAACAGTAATAAAATCTGTTTTCATTTGGTGGACTTCAGAACGCAATAGCAAGTGTTCAGCAATGCAGTTAAATGCAACTGCGTCAAATGATAGCCTCTGAATAAATCATCCTTACTGATTTATTGGTTAGTTTAATGCAAGGGCCAGTTACATACTGAGTAATGGTGGCTTTGATTCCATGAATAGCAGTGCATCATTGTTTAATGGTATGGGAAACACTACACAATGCAAATACTGTATACAACCTGGTTATTTTTGTTTAATACATTTTGTTGGTTATACCTCAATATAAACAAGTGGAAATAATGAATATATTATGAAATTTTGATATATTATTCAACATATGACAACAGTTCCTTATTTCACAAGTAAGTCGGTTGTGTCCTCATACATGCAGTTCAGCTAAATTCTGGAAATATGATTAGACTAGCTGTCCAGTGTCACAAATGACAAATCAAGAGTGCACATATTGTACTCCATTTATGGAAAAAGTATTTTCAGTGCATAAGGGAGCATGTAATTGCAATATGTGTAGTGACTGAGTTGCTATACTACATTAGCCCTACGTACATTTCAACAAGGCACCAGAACCACTGCATTGATTGGTATTAACAATGCTTTGACACCGACACAGGCACTAGCGCTCAATGCAGTCTGATTGGCTGCTGTTGCTGTTGTTGAAAGCTGAGGGCTGAAAATAATACAGGGTAAACAGAGGGCCACAAGGGTAGGAATCCCCACCGACCCGAGTGCGTTTGCACACAATGCTGCAGTACAGATGCACTCTTTTGGAAAAAAAACCAACAGTAGCACAGCATCTATGGCTGAATTGCACATATACTGTACCAGCACCACAAAAGAGAATTTGTTTTCTATCTACAAGGTTATACTGTGATAATGTTACACACAGTGCTCTCCAGAATTGTTGGCATCCTCAAAATTTGATTTAAAAAATATTTATTTCTTGATGATATTTTTTGTCCCCCCAATTTTCTTCAAAAGCTAAATTTCTCTCATATTTTCAATGCAAAATCAGGCTGGTAAACAACAATGACAATTTTTAATATTCTTTTATGCTAATCCCAACAGAGTTGCAAATAAATAAAAAAGTGCATCTTAAGTGACATTTGCACTTGTTGGTAAAATATACAAAGGACATACTTCATGCAAAATTAATTCCAATTTAATGAGTACTTCATGGAACATTAATCTCACCAGCAATAACAACCACTTATCAAAAATCCTAACAACTTCAGATGGTTTGTATTATTCATTAGCATACAGTGTATTTCCTACAGAAGGGTGAGGCTGAGGCTTGTCAGTGACCACTGATCTGGTAACTAATCACATGTGACTTGTGGTTTAAAACCATTGTTTTCTAGAAAGCCCCGGACATCATGGGTGTGTAAGCACAACACACATTAGTTGTTTTTTAATCCATGCCCAGAGTGGTATTTTTTGGAAGTGTAATTTCACAGCAAGATAGTCTGACTTTGACATTGTGTTAAACTGGTAAACTTCCCCTAGTATGTCATGTAGGCCTGCATGGTGTTTCGCTTGTACCGGCGGGTGTGTGTGTGCGTGTGTGTGTGAGTGCCTGCATGTACATAGGTGTTAGTGCACATGCCTGTGTGTGCATGCAATTTATCATATAACATACCATTTACGTACAATTTATCATGCATCTCTGTGAATCCCTCCCAATCAATGTCATGAGCACAGAGCACATGATTGAGCCCTCCCCCCTCCCGCCTCGGAGAAGATGGCACCGCGGCTGTAATGCCGACCTGCCCTGCACTGCGTAATCTGAAATCAGGTGCCTGCTCTCCCCCCCAACCCCCCCCCCGCCTCCCCCCCTCCCCCCAAGGACCACATCCTGCCACCTCCTACCGTGAGCACATCCCAGCAATCCCGCTCAATCCAGAGAAAAGGCAGGCATGTACAGAGGGAGGAGTACGGGAGAACCTCGGCTCATTCCCCACTCTTTTATCCCAGTTCATCGTGGTAGTACTCGATGTCCTGCTTCCTGCCAGACTGGTGAGAACGGAGACAGTATGCTGCGTCAGCTTTGCAGCTGGGGATGAGCGAGGCGGGACGGCTGCTTGCACCCTTGAAAATTTTAAATACCAACACCCCGCCCTGCCCCCTCGTCCTCTCCCTCCACCCAAACCGTACCACTCCCCTGCAGACCAGACCAGCACATCAGGATGTCCAACAGATCCCTGCTCTGCGCAATCTCATCTGAAAAAATCATATCTCTCTAAACAAACTAATTTAATTAGAAAGCGCAGAGTTACATGGTACCACTAATAACAGAGGTATATAACATTGAGTACCACTGTAAGCAAGAATGTACATTTCTTGGTTCCCAAGTAAACACTTACTTGTGCCATACAATGGACACAAGAAACCAAAAGTATTTGGACCGGTCCGGTTTTTCTTACAACAAGATTCAGTACTTTTGTACAATATAACATTAGTTGCACGTTGATGCGCAATTTATTTGCATATATGTTTATTCAAGCATTTTATACAGCTTACTTTTTAATACATTTACTGTATTTAAATTCTTGGGCATAGTGTCTAGTGCAAGGGTGAAAGAGTGGGCTGCTGTCATTGGACACTCAATTCGCAATGGTTTAAAAAAAAAAAAAAATTTGTAGAGACACTGTCACATTGATGCTTTACAGAAGAAACAGAAATATGCTAACAGACATATGGTAGCAGGTCATAAAATGCACACATCCCAGCAAGGACTGGGTCATATATATTTGAAGCCAAGGAAATGCAGCAAGTGGAAAGAGCAAGAAAAATCTGATGAACCATGAAGCGTATTATCAAATAAGAGACAGAAAGGGAAGGATTTCAACCACCAACCTGAGCTGTAAGCCTCACTTACAAGCAATGTGAGGAATCTGTGGCCTAGTGTTAAATCAGACAACTGCCAGTTTCCTGGCAACCAGGTCTTCATGTGGATGCAATTGTGCTAGCACCCATATTGGATTGATTGAATTAATCTCAATTAATCTCAAACAGTTTGGGCGCAGCCCATTAAGATCAATAAATGTAGGTCCTTCAAACTAAATTTATTAAAAAAATAAAGAAATGAATGGAGAAAATGGTCGATTGTGTAATAGGTAATGTGATAACCGGTTGGCTTCGGGTTTTTTTTTGTTGTTGAAGAATCTAGACCTTTTCTCTTGAATGGATGAGTATCGGTCCAGGGGGTTGTCGCTGAAAGTCGATAGTAGCCTATGTACCAGACAAACAGCACATACGTCGTGTTTTAAACATGTAGCTAATGATGTGACACAGCCTACTGCATTTAAAACTGAAATGATTTCACAGAGCGCTACGAAGAGCTCCTCCAACACATACTACCATTTTGAATTCGTACTGAATGCTATTAATTATTCGTAAACCCCATGCTCCGTACATGGCATAAAGCGTGAGAGTCAGTAAAATAGCCTCGAGATGATACTGCGCAGCGTCGCTATTTTTATGCTGCGTCTTCCTCAAAAACATCACTCTGATCCTTAACGAAGGGACGTTAACGTTATAATACAGGACTGTGAGATGTGTAAATTTCGAATGAAGACGCCACCAAAATAAAAATAAATTAGACCATATCAAGAAATGAGGGCTATCGAATGTTAAAAGTGTGACGTCGTGTGTACGTGCTGTTTTCCACAGACCCGTCTGAGTATGCACACCTGCTGCGCCATCATCACTGAGCTGCACAACATATAGCCTACTCCATGCGAAAAAATTAAATCTTGAGGTTTGAAATTCTGTGATGTGTTAACTTAAACTGCCCTAAAGTTATGCAAAATAAGAAACCAAGTAACGCACAAATATATCAGCTATAATGTCCCTTCCGTATTTCAAAAGAAAATAGCTTGATAGCTAGCCGATATGTTCGCTTAATGCTTAGTATACTAAAAGCTTCGATTTCACGAAAATATAAAACTAAACAACTAAACAATGCTGCAGGTCAGATGCCCACATAAGTGTAGCAAGCCGGCGACTAGCAATTACTATAGCTGCACAGTTAGATTGTTCGCTTTGACTTCCTCTCGATGACAGCCTGTATGAGTCACTCATCTCTCATCTTCGAGGTACCGAAATTGCGGCTACATCTAGTTTTTCGAAATACATTGCATTAATGCAAAGGCCATTGCATTGTAAGCAATAAACATTGTTTATATATACAAGTTCTGTCTTATTAAATGATACCTTGATTGGCTGTTTCCAACCTGATTTTTTTTTAAAATGAATCAAATCCGAGCTATTGCTACCTGACTAGCTAATCCATCATCAACACATCTGCTCTAACATGCACCATTACTAATTGCAGTGCATTTCATTCGTCAGTGACCGATGTATATCGTCTTACCTGAGACGATGAGAATTTAAGTGCTTGAGTCGATCTGGGCAATGCGTTGCAGAATGAGGTGTAGGCACAAGATGCTCCGAGGAAGGACCGCTGCTTCAATGCTGCAGAGCTACGTGACTTCTTACAAAACCTTCCCATTCAAGGGCGGGGCGTACAGTCACGACCTCATTAGAATTACTAAATATTCATGATATATGGGTTGGGCTGTAACAACATTGATACCAGAGTGAAATAACAGGCTACATGGCATGGGTTGAATCATGATAAAGCAGTTTCTTTAGCAAATCATGCAGCAAAGTTTATAACCATCTGCAACTAATCATGATTAAGGATATCGTTATATCTTAACAAGATTGCTTTCAATTAAGCAAAACAAAAAAACAAACAAACATTAAACAAACGAACCAAAATTATTTCAACTTTGTGTTCAGATGTCCACGGAATCAATCAATCGTTCACGTCGATCATGCAATTTCTGTGTCCATGCGATTTATTTTAATGTTTCTGATGAAATTCTTGTCAAAAACAAATTCCCATCTTCCCATTCAGTCATTTCAATCACTCATCTAAAGGAGTTTAAATAGGCTACGACACCGAAATGTACATGAAATGTAAACAATCATTGGAAATGAATATAAAACTATGTTCTGTCTTTTGGTGGCATGTACATACAACTTAATCCTCTCTCACACATGAACTAATGAGCCAAATCAATCAATGCAGGAATAGGATTTCTTGGATCTAAAGAGCTGAAATCAAGATCACTGCGATTTGTTGTCAAGGACAGGAAAAAAAGGTCATTACTATGACCAATCTGTCAAAAGAACGATCAGCAGCGGAGACAAAATTACCGTTGAGAAAGGACTGAAACACAAGCTGATGAATAATGAGAGAAAATGGATAAATCGTGAAGTCAGACATAATGCACTAATGTAAGCTAAAGGGGGGAAATCCTGTAAAAGAATGCTTGGGCCCTCCACACGCTGTAGAGTGTGCTGACTCATTGCAGAGATGTAAATCACAGCAAAGGAACACACTGTCCAGCTCCCACACGAATGAAGTTCGAAAAGAGACCAGACCCATTCACAACAGTGTTTTGTGTATGAAATATTAATTATGCAAACAGAATACAAGCCAAACAGCCAATACTTGCTCAAAGGACAGAGAGAGGCTTTAAATAAGCTAGTGTGATGTTTGATAAGTGAAATGGAAGACTCATTGGATATCATTTTTTCAACTGTAATATTTACAAGTAATTTTATTCATAGTGCAACAATTGCTGCAACTGGTGATTGGAGAGTGATGTTTCATTAACCCAACAACAATGAACCATCAATCATCGACTTTGAACCAGTCAAAAGTATGTCCTCTCTATAGCCAAATACGTTGCTCCACCCATTTTTGATTAAACCTCATTTTCCCACCAATAGATATGATGCATGGTGGGTGGTTATGAGGAAAAATAAATATATGGAGAGAAGCTAAATGCTAAAATTTTCATTTTAATATATTTCTTACAAATTGAAAGCTAGGGCATAATGATAGAAACCCAGGTACTCAAAGAACACTTATTTGGTCTTTCAAGAATTTTTAATTTAGACATAGAATGTAGAGGTTCTACATTATAATTAGCTACTTCCTTTCGGGATGTGACATATTTTAATATTTTTTTGAATGTGGGTGATATATTTTTCCTTTGTTATCCAATTTAAAATGATAACAATGAAGATGCTTTATATAACTTTCTATTTTAATACCTATTAATTTCACTCCCTTATGGGGTGTTGCTGTTCCCGCAAAATAGGTCACACTAAAATCAGACCAACAAGAGAAAAGAGCGAGCATTTCAAAGACACACACACACTTTCATAGAAAGCACCACTCAGCTTTGCTCTTCTGCAGTTATATTTAATTTTCTATAAGACCCCTCCCCCCTCCCAATTCAATCCAAGAGATTTTAGTTCCAGATTTTAGTTTCTGTTGAACTAATAGCAAATCCAAGCCAGCAAAGCCTGACAGGGACTTTTATAGATGGGAGATCCCCACACCCATTCCTTCAGCTTCCAGCTTCAGAACTTGGATGTTGCAGTAGTACCCTGTAGGTTTGACAGTGATAATTCTACTGGATCACGAGTAAAACCCTGAGCATGTATTATATATCTTTGGACAGTTCTTTGTATTGTTCCAATGTACCCTTATTGCTTCATAACCAGCGTTCATGCACAGGTTTCCAGGTCGCAATGCTTAACGTCCATCCAATTTACCTAGTTACCTTGTACCCAATAGCTTCAAACATTCAACATGTACAATAGTCAAAATACACTATATAAGCCATAAAATGCCCTTGATTGACGCACAAGCAAACACAATCTTTTAATTCATGTGCATGTTTAATGTTTTAATACGACACAAACTAAAAAAAATATTGTCAAAACAAACGATGACATTTCCTAGTGGCAACAACTTGACACATACAGTAATAATATTCAATAATATTTTCTGACACGTGACACAAATATAATTCACATTAAAAAGCATCTGGCAGTTAAACCGAAGAGACAGACATTTGAGATGAGATCTGATCGAAAGGGAGGTACTTCTCTACAGGTAATTATAAAAATTTCACAGTTGATACATGAAAAATCATGCTAATGGCATCATCTTCCTTTTCTGCTACATAATATCAAATTTAATTTATGTCAAAAGGCTGTTAACAGAGACACATGCCTGTGACAGAGATACAAAATAAGACAAAGCAAGGCAGTGGTCTTGATTAGGAATGTCTATGAATATTTCCCTGCATAACATTAACAACATATAAAAAGTTTTGGTTTTAATACAATAACAACACATTAATCTGTTTAAGACAGTATTCCAATCTGCATCCACTGGCACTAAAAGGAGGCAGTGTTCTGTTAAAAATTCCAAATTCAGACACTACTAAACGATTAAACGGTTCTCTCATATATAAAACAGCCTGAAAAATTAGCAGAAATACAGCAGCAATGCAAGACAGTCTTGTTTCAAACATATCTAGTGGTTTGGAAGACTGGATTGATCGATGGATGAAGATACCTGAATTTCTGTGCTTTGCATATCCTCTGTTATAGTACATTGACTTAAAAAGTAAGGTGCTTGCTCCACAAAACTTCAATTTTCAAGCTCTAATTAGATGCACTAAATATATTGTACATAAATATTTAGGGTAAAGCATAGGCAATGATTCAAAGTACAAATCTATGCCTGGAAATAAAGTCTGTTCTGTATATAAAATAATTGTTTCTGTGCAAATGTTGCCCTTGTGTGTATAACAAAAATGTTGTAGTGATGTTTCTAAAACTATTTTAAATCTTCATTGAAGGTTAAAAGCCTTATAACCTGAGATTAGTGATTTTATTGCAAACAAAAGCTGCAAAAGGGAAATGTAATCTCAGCTTTATTTCTGACAAATGAGGTGGAAAATTTGAAATAATTTACTGGGATCGAGTAGAATAAGAACTTTGAAACAGGACATAAGCACTTGGCACAGTTTCCCAACATTATAGTATACAACATTATATGGAACCTCAACTCGTGCTTTCTACTAATCATACCATGTTTATGCTTAATGTTGGTCACTGTAACTGTGCTTTTATTTCAGCTAGGTTTCTCTTATAAGAGATTTTCAAACTCATTGAGACTAATCTAGTAACTTATAAACAATAATAATAAAGAGTGAAAAATGTTCTCCACTCAGAACCTCTGCATTTTCACTCCTCCTCCTGAAAGCACACAGCTGTAATTTTGGCTGGGCCTGCTGACTCACTCACCGCCAGTCGCTCGTTACACAAAGGCCGCATCTGTGGCGGTGGCCAGGGCGGGGGCTCGGCTCAGGTCAAAGTTCACCAGGGCGGGGGACAGGTCTGTGGTGCTGACGGGGGAGTCCAGGAGGTCACAGTCGAAGTTCTGGAAGGCGTCCTGTTCCATGCCCCGCTGCGCTTTGACCGGCCGGTCGGGGTGCTCCTTCAGCTCCAGGATCAGCTCCATGGGCGTCTTCTGCAGCAGGTGGGAGTCGAAAGGGGTGCCCCGAAAAAACGTCTGCCTCTTGAAGCGCTCGAGGGTTCGCAGGCGCCGCGTCGGGGTCTTGCAAAGGAGCTGCGTCGCCCACGGCAACGGAGAAGAGCCGGGGAGTTAGGGAAAGACAGAGAATACCCTCATTTATTTACCCTCATTTCAAAATGCTTTTCAGACTTAATTAAAAAACAACAAACAACTAATTTCACTGTATGCGTCTTCAAATCTGCGCCCCAATGCCACCAGGGCCCAGGAGAGAGGGAGTGCCCACCTCAGTCAGCAGCAGGGCCAGCGGGGGGCTGAAGGTCCGGGGCATCTCGTAGGAGAAGCTGCGGACCCTCCTCAGCATGCTGCAGTGGTCGCGCTCCGGGGGAACAGGGAACTGGGAGCATCACAGAGAGGCCAAACAGAACACACGTACTTCAGCACAACTCATTACAATTCACTTCAGTTTGGGCCTAACCTTGAGCCAGGCCAACAATTCAAAGAGGGGGAAATTAATGTATTTTATAGAGGGGTAGCAGAGAGCCCAGAAACCATGTCCTTACTTTGAAATCTCAAAATCTCTCATTACTATTCACTTCAAATGTGACTTTGTAACAGAGTTCATCGTTTACAGGTGAAGACTTTCACAAATATTTGGACAGAACCGGATGCTAATTCAAATAGCCAATTATTTATTTCCTAAATAATGATTAAGGCTATAATAATTATAAGAAGAATAACAGTAAGAAGACCACGGATGTATAACAGTATGAAAGCACAAACACACTGAAAAGATGCATATACACAATGCAAAATGGCATGCAGCTGTGTATGGCCTTACCTCTCCTGTAGCCAATGAAAAGAGCAGAATGCCCAGGGACCACCAATCAGCTGCATGGCTGTAGGGACCCCCACCCAGGACTTCAGGGGCTGTGCCGGTAGAGCAGAGTGCACACTTAGCAGTCTGAACTGTGCTGATATTTAAATGCATCACACAATCTACATGACCATTTAGAGAAATATAATTCCTAAATAAATTACCGGGGGGAATATACTGACACCCAAGTTTTTATTGAGCGAATTATCATTTCAGCCCATAAAATTCTCACCCATGTACTGGATTGTTCCACAGATAGTGAAAGCCCTTCCTCCTTGCTCCAGCCGACGGGACAGTCCAAAGTCAGCCAATCGAAGGTGTCCTGTATCAGACCACACAGAACAGAAAAAACAAAGCCTTCACCAAATTCATAATTCTGCTTAAATCCATTCCAAATAATGACAGTTTCCTTTCAAAGACACCACCATTTTACAATTCAGTAGAATCAGCTTTATTAATAATTTTATGTCTATATTTGCGCTGTGTGTTTTTAATAATGAGCACTGTGATTGTATGGACGATTCCAAAGACCATGGAGTCAGAATGTTCCAGAATGTTTCTCAATAATTCTTAGGCTACACTGCCCTCTAGTGTTGGTTTTAGTGTATGTGTTATTACCTTGATCAGTCAAGAGGATGTTCTCCATCTTGAAAAAAGAAAAAAGGCTCAGACAAGTGTTTTCCATAAAAACAAACCATACAGAATGCATTAACTCACATGCTAATAGCAAAACACAACATAAATCATAACTTTCATCAAAATGCTTTCTCAATACTTTTATTCCAGTGTTCAAAGCAATCTGTACTTCCAATGCGACTCTCACCTTGATGTCCCGGTGAATGATTCCAAAGTCATGTAGGAAGCCTGCCAGTCATGAAAGAATAAAGGGTGAAAGGAGGCAAAGAACCCATAAATAAAGAGCAGTATCTGCACTAACAGCAGAACAGAAACGCCAGATTGCAGTCTCCCAGACCGTGGGTATACCTAAATACTCGAGACTACACACAAGCTCACTGGGGTTGTCGCTTGTCAATCTCATCTCCAGGAAGAGCGCTACTCTACTCACCGAGAGCGCAGCCCAGTTCTGCTGCAAACACCCTGATCGCATCTTCGTCAAACTGTCCAATCAGCATCCAGTAGGTGTACAGGTCTCCTGAGCTGCAGTAGTCACACACTGTGGGGGAAGACGCACAGTCACACACCAATCGGGAGAGGAAGCACATACCCTGACCCATTGGCAGGTGCCATTGGGTTAGCGAAAGGGTACTGCAGAGGATCTGGTTTTATTAGCTTTCCATTAAAAATAGGATGAACAGGATCAGCTTCCTTGCGCTGTTGATCATGTCCTGATCTTGTCTTCCAACAGCTCAGACAGTCCACCAAAATCTTTAAAAGAAATGGTTCAAATCCATCTTCCATGCCATTGCCCCCTCTGTCTCATGGAGAGTGTGGATCACTTGCATGCATGGGTCCTCTCTTCTTCTTCTGCTGTCTGTGGTCTTGGTGTAAAATAAACCCGCACAGGGAAAAAAATGGAAGCTACCCAAGTAAAAACTGGCCTGGCATCTTGTGAGACTGCTGGTGAAGACCAGTCAATAACAAACAGCATTAATACCTATAGGCCCAAGTTCCAGAGCCATGTGCCAATAGATTAACAGGGTCAAAGTCACATGCTGTATCCACAACTAAAGGACTAACAGTCTAATAGCCACAAACTGTATGCATAATTATAAGTCAAAGTGTGCCACAGCCTGGCCTAGAGCCAGCAGCACCACAAGGTGATGCACAATTGGCTGTGGCATCACCCAATGATAGAAAGGTTCCAGCCTGATGAACTGCAGGGTCTCAAGGTGGACCGGTGACCCCTGCTGCGCCTGCAAAACCGTCCTCCTCTGATTTGTGTCTGTGCAAGCCTGAATTGCCAATGGAGGTTGTGTGTGATAAGAAGTGGAAACTGACATCATATGCTTTGGCGGAGAACACATGCTTGTCTGCACTCTCTCAAACAGACATGAGTGCAATTTCACTGAGTTCGAAACACTATCAGAGCTGACATTTATTGTTGCATTCTGCTCTGTGAACCTCTTTCTACTGATCCACTAAAAATACTCAACTTACTCATTTAAGCTTTCATTTTTGACTGCAGGCATTTGATTAAAACATTTCTTTGATTGTGATTTTACATTTCCTTCGGCAAGTCTGCACATCTGTTGCCAATTACCTTACAGTTGAATCCTCAAAAGCAGCAGTCTACTGTATCCCTCCTAATGAACTATAGTTGTTAGAAACTTATGATACCACCAGACATACAACCACTGAATCCAAGGTTAACCTATAAAGGTAAGACTTTTTTCCTCAAGATTTTATTTCTGCAGTATCATGATTTCTGTTTATTTGCAGACAAAAAAATCCATGGGCTGTTCGCATTTTCTGCAATGCATGAGTATATTTGGAGGGATCTATGTGAAATGTCCTAGTTTGTTTGGTCTTCATATCAATGTGCCAAAAGTCACAACCATTTATTGTTAACACTAACTTGACCTAAATGCCATAAAGACTACAAAAACACTGTCACAAACATGTCATACATGTAATGGCATAGCCCTCATAACCAGTCATCAGAGCATTACAGCATGTGACACTGTCATAATGTATTATGTGCATTTTATAAAAGAGATTCATAATTGATTGAAAAATCATTGCTGCATGCTGCATACTTGATGATGCAGCATGCACCAATGTCATTTTTATAATGGTGTTATGTAAGCTCCGTGGTATATAGGTCAAGTAAACTCTTACCCATTTATCCACAGGCTGACATATTAGCATTGTCCCTGCAATGCTACGTGTGGTACAGGGTGAGGTGACATTGTCGAGGGATAATGTCGTCATCACTGAGGGACTGAAGTGAGGGAGTGTGGGGAAACAGAGTGCTGCCCTTCGGTGGTCAGTCTGGGGCATCAGGAGGTGGGGTGGGGGCAGTGGGGGCCATAGAGGAGTGCTCAGGGTTTGAGAAATGCAACCAACCTCTGGCCACACCTGAAGGCGCGAAACACAGAAAAGCTGAAAGCAACTCTTATCCTTTCTCTGGCCCGTCAGTTGCTAGGCGACACTTTGCCTTTCACAATATCACAAGTGCTGGAGGTATTCTCCCTTCTTCACTGAGAAGATTCATTCACAAACAACCCACTTATGGGTAGGCACAGTAGGATTACCAACCAATAACATATGGAAGAAAATCTAAGCATGGCCCTGAATTACTTCGGAATGGAAAAAGTTACTGTGGCTTAAGTGCCAAGACCGGCAGATAATCCAGCCGGGTATTAGACTCGTGGGATTAGCAGAGGCTGTGCACATAACACATGGCACCCATTGGAAAAAGTGCTGCTATGGCTTCGCCTGGGTTTTTTACTGACAGCTTTATTCCACAGCCCAAAGAACCTGTTATTCCCTGGACCGCAAAGGGGAAGGAGGAGCTAACTGACTGTGGGCTGAGAATGAAATGAATTAACATCAACAGCACAGCCACTCCCCTTCACTCATAATGTTTTTTCTGACATAATCAGGAATGACTCATCACATTACACTATCCAACTCTTACACTGCCAATGTACTGAGCACAATGACAACAAACTGTGACTGGGCGCTTGGTGTAGGTGCCGACACAGGGAGGAGAGTTGCTTTACTCTGGAAAAATGAAAAATCAGAGCGGGGACAGAAAGGCACAGGCACAAAGGCAGCTGCTCTCGAGGTGTGCGCCGAGCTTTGGGGGAACACCTAGCCGCGCTACGTCTGAGGGCACGGAGGAGCCCCACTAGTCACATGACAGAGCTACTGCACCTTTAAGCTACTACAGCGCTACTACCACCCTGCTACAGCCCCGCATCTCCGTCCTCTGCTTCTGGGAACATGGGAGCAGCTACCGAGGGAGTACCGGCAAATCAGCGGCCTGACCGCCCCCCCAGCAGGGCGTGTCCGGAGTGATGACGGGAGTGACTGGCGAGGCAGGGCTGTGGCGGGGGTCAGACAGAGCTGCTTTGGGGAGGGGAGGGAGGGACCCCTTCCTGGTGGCATCCACGGAAAGGATAGAGGCCAGCACACAGGAAGGCAGGTGGGACGGTGCGAGGGGGGGGGGGGGGATGCGGGGCTGGACTAGGCCACAAGCACCGCAAGTCACTCACTAATGTAGAGGTGGCGCTGTGTCTGCCAGCAGTCCTGCAGGTCATGCACAAAAGGGTGCCGCACTTGCCGCTGCAAAGCAACAGTCAGTACAACAACAACACAGGCAGTTAACACCAGCCAAGCCCCGAGTGCAAGGAGACTTAAATGAAGGCTTCTCAGCTCTGGCTTCCAAGGGGTTTCTATATAATCCATCAAAATATATACTGGAAGCCCTATGTACTGTAAACCTTCTCTTTATTATAATATGCTACTAAGAAAAAATATCACCCTTGTGCCAAAAGTAACTTACTGTGTACTGAAATTCACTCCTGTAATGAGTGTGCTAGATTTTCCCATTCTGCTGTCGAGGATTATATACATTTAAACAAAAGAGGTGCTTAAATAACCCTGTTATTCTACACGTCAATAGAAAATGCCTGAAGTCACAGGAATATTTAAAACCTCAGTGCAGTGGGAATGATGGGCACTGATGGGCTTGGCCGCGGTAAACTACAGAACGCATGTACCCATTTAAAATCACAGGGCATTACATTTCAAATCACGCATTTCAAATCTCCCTCTAATGGCCCAAGTCCAATGACAGGTTTTTAGGGCTGCTACATTGTCTGGGAAAAGCCTGCCAGTTCCCTTGTGGAATCAGGATGTATTCTTTTTTTTGTAACTGTGTGAATTCAGGGCAGTGTAAGATATGCCCATGGTGTGTAAACAGTCTTCCTGACACTAGTGCAAGACTAAACACCCACGGAAGAGAGGGGGCGGTAACCTTCCAGCTGTAAGACCGGTCAGAAAGGGAGGAAGAACACATCAGCACCAAACTGGGACGTACCTGAATGATGACCTCCTCTTTCGACTGCTCTAGCACCCCTTGTCTTAAAACTTCAGATTTGGGAATAACCTAGCAAACAGACACAAATAAAAACTTGGACAAATAGAAGACAAGCAAATAAAAAAGAAATCTAACATGACAAAAATGGAATTAGATCCCTCTTGAACTGAAGTAACCATCATGACAAACCAAAGGGGGTTATGGTTTCAATTTCATTTAGGATTTTAACTATCGTCATGGGAGCCAGTGATTGGACATAGATTTGAATCACCATTGAATAAACGGATTACACTGCATTGTACTTGTGACATCAGACGGAATTATTCCCTCCAGGGCAATGGCTTACTGTACCTTATTATGATTAGTGCATGACTTAGTGCTGGAGTTTCCTGCATGTGCATTTTTGCTTCTTTACTTTTGATAATACACACAATGACATCTCACAACATTAATGGCTATCTAGATACCTTTATCTGCTGGAAGGCATGTGTGCTGCACTTTGAAATTCTTCTGAAAAATGGCAACTGCCTAACATTACAAAATCCCATAATCCTGCACTTTGGCTTGCTGTCCACTTCTTGCATAGGGGCATGACCACCGGTATCCACAAGGATAACTGGCCCAATTTAGCCACAGTCGTGGCCAAACAACACACAGAGAAGGTGTATGGGCCATTAACTGTAGTTCTGACAGTGGTTAAAAACCGGCTGAATCTGTTGCGCATTGTTCAGGCACTCAATGCAGTCAGAGCTGGTTCTAGGCCATCCATCTAGGTGGGCAGTGGGGCACCAAATGAAGGGAAGGGGGCGGTGGAATCCATGCACTGCATCCATGACAGTCAAAGGCACCCACCACCCGCCCCCCACCCGCCTAGGGTGGCTAAGAAGGCTACAGCTGTGTGTGAGTGCTGTAAAATTAATTACAAGATCTGATCTTGCAATTCAGAGGTTAGGGGTTCAAATCCCAGGAGACTGTAATTGTACCCCTAAGTAAGGTACATAATCTGAATGTAGTAAATACACAGTTGCAGAAATGGTGTGTAAATTATGCAACTTGCTCTGAATAAGAGTGGCTACAAAATGCCAAATGAATAATTTTATTAATAAACCCCAGGACTGGAAAAAATATGAACTGACCTTCACCGCATAAGTCTTCTGCTTAGACCTGTCCTTCACTTTCAGTATAGGGCCAAAGGAGCCTTTGGCTATGCAGCCCAGAACCTAGAAGACAAAACAAATGACTGGATGAAGATCAGCAAGGTGTTTAAGAGTACCAGCCAAAGCCAAATGCTTGCTGGTCTATTTGTAGAAATCCTGGCTCTCCATCTGCCAGTTTCCAGGCCAGTGTTTACACAAAGCAGATTTATAAGCAGAAAATCACAGGCCTTTTTAAATTGTACATCCGATGCATCTTAAGGAAACAACGTAGAATAACATGCGCATTAAAGTCAATTGAATATCCAAGACCAGTGTGGCAACCCTATGACTTCTATGAAGTCCCCCCTAGTCACCTTCAAAGTTCTCAATATTAGCTGTCATCAAATGGGCAGTGCTTTTTCTAGTAGAATGGGGGTAGAGATAACACATTACAGTGTCGTGGAAATTCATAACAACATAAGAAGAAATACTGACTAAAATAGGACATCCAGCCAATCTAGGCTCACCAATTACACTACAAATCCAGCATTGTGTCAAGCCTGGACTTAAATACCCCAAGGATCTCTGTCTATATTATATGATCTGGCAAGCTGTTACACAGATTGCAAACTGTCTCTTGTCACTAAATGAATGAAATTAATCATATAGTCAGTGTGCATATCTATTACAATGGGGTGTAGGGATAACATAGCAGGACACCTGGAAATGCTCGTGTCCTGGGACGTTGCGGTGTGGAAACTCAGGCAGGAACATGGAGATGAACCCAGGTAGTGACCACTCCATCCGGAGCCTCTCTGGGCCAGGGATGGACTGGAACACGTGATCATCCGGGAGAGGCGCACCCTTTTCCCGGATCATGCGTCGCGCGCCCAGGCGACAGAGCCCCGATGACACGGAGATTCCCACACTGGACAGGAAGCCCCTCCACCCTGAGGCACAGCGCCCCTCCTCGGACGGAGGCTGCTCCTGCAGTGGGACATAGAACCCACAGGATCAACACCAAATTTACCACTGCAAATTAAATTATACCAGTTTAAAAACGAATCCAGTCAGTTTTGAAACAAGTCAGTTTCACAATAATAAACCAAACCAAAGTGAACCGTTTTCCTTATTACAGTTGTACTGAGATATAAATGGCGTGATCTCTTTTTGCATCACACTATGCTGCTTTGTCCAGTGAGTTCCAGTGAAGTTGACATCATGGAAAACAACATACAGTGAGCACAATGTGAACATAATGTGAGCGCCCATAACGCTGGAGGCGCTGTGTGCGTCATCACGTTAAACATTCCACCGCATTAAACAGGCGGAATTAGTCAGTTTGATTAAATCTCATAAGACTAAGTAACCACTATAAATGTAGGGTTGAAACGAAAGCCATTGAAATATATCGAAATAAAAAGGACTAAAACACAACAAAATGTTTAGGCGTGATAGACCTTTTAGTGCATTTGATATCGATACAATGTTTCTAAAGAAAAGAACTTCAACTAGAATATAATATTTATCAAGACACGGCGCTATATACCAAACTAACATTGATTTGCAACCGAAAAAAATGTCACAGCAGTCCCTATTTGTTTATTAACGTTACCGTTATACGTCTCCAGATCGCTCATACCGTGCAAAATAGGACAGGAAAGTGTGAAGTTCAAAACACAGACAAAATACTGGATGCTCCACAACGCTTACCTTGTTGTTTTTACTAATGTCGGCTCCCATCACTTTACCTGATTTGCTAAGTTTTTATTTTGTGAGCTCTATCATTCATCGCCTTGTCAATCAGTGACATTTTTAGTTCACGATGTGCACGATATTCCTATTCACGGCGACTATCTTTTTGCTATGACCTACTTGAAAACATCTTTCCAGTTATTTGCTACTTAAACTTGGTTTAACTGTAATCTATAGGGCGAATCATTCGTCTAAAATCACTCCTATTATCTAAATGCACCGACATAAACAAGATAATCTTCGTTTGTGTAGTCAACAGTGCAGACGTAAATCACAAACCCGCCCACGTCGTTGCTATCCAATAGTCTACGTAGAGCTACGTAACGACCATTTCACCCATCCTACTCCAGTACGTTAAATGTGCAGGCATATCCGAAAAGCACCGACCACTGACCTTACTTGAATAATGAATAATTTCGGAAGAGCAATAAATTATTCCCTGAGCATGCATGTCTGCTGAATATTTAAATATGCCGGCGAAAGCACGGGAAGATGAAACAACTGCAACCAGTTCAGTACCAAATAACTAGGCTACGCAGCGAAAGCACTGTGCACCAATGTCTTTATTCAGATCTGTCTAAAAACCAACAGAGTACATGACTGAATCTCTCTTTTTACATGAAAATAACCATCACCTAAATTGCAGAAATAATTCACTGCCTTGCATTCTGCAGATCATGAAGAGAGAAAAGCACGTTATGAAGGAGGGTGTGAATCTGGAGCATCTGGGTAAAAAATGTAGCAGAGGGTGTGGCCATTCTCTGCAGCACATCTCTAGAATTCCCACTGAATGAAATAAACAGGAGAGTTACCCTGGGGCTCATCAGCTGAACGCTTGCTGGGCCAGAGCACGCAGCATTGCAGGATGGGCTGCAGAATTTTCCAATACGCTACCTTGTCTCTCTGACACATGGGTCAGCTGTACACATATTGGACATTGGTCATAGAGGACTGGTTATACATGTTACATTGGCAATATTCTGTAGTAATATATGTCAGGCATGTTTTTTTATTTCAAAATTTTTTTTTAATAATCAATTTTCACCAAGCACATAATCAAATTCAGTATTGATTTTTTAAAAACCTGTACTGTGGTATTTTATCTCTTCAGGGATCCACCCCTTTCCATGTCTGACATAATATATTCTCTTGCTTTCATACTGATGACACGTGATTGTCGTGCCTTGCTTGGTGTAGCGGGACCTATGCAAATCCAGTTTTGCAGGTTCCTTATAAGACTCAGCAGTGCCAACAATAATTCAGTTGCGCAAATTTCGGTTGCGCTCACAGTTGTACTTTCATTTCCACATACAACATGTGAACAAAAGAATCCTTTGGGATTTAATCTAGGTTACATTCATATGCAGAATTAATTCATTCCATAGGTCAAGCAAGAGTTACACATTTGTGACAGGCCCATTTGTCCATTGCCTAACACAGAGGAGTGCAGCGCAGAAAAAACTCAACATACTCCAAGGATCTGATCCAATCAGGACTGTGACCGGGCTAACCTGGCTAAAATACAGAGCAGAGCATGGGGTGCTTGGTCAAGAGCCAAACAATATTCCATGGTGAATCAGAGGCCTCTTCTTGTCAAATGCTGATTTTGCACTTGAGTGAATGTGCATCTGCTGTTTGTATGGCCTCCAAGGCAAACTGAGTGGAGGCACATATGGTCCTCCCTGGTGCATACAGTCTCAGTGTGTAGGTGAGTGAACCCATACCTTGACATAGAGGGGCACAGGAGAGATGAGAGATCTTTATATAGATGTGAGCAGTGGTCCTGGGGACCCACTGCATGCACCTGTTTTCATTCCAACTGACATTCTAATGAATTAGGCTTGATCGAACAGTAAATCCCACACTGTTTTGGATTCAAGGGAGATTTCTGTTTTACAGCTGTTCACCAAACAGTAGTTTTAACTTTTAAATAGGCTTCCTCATTGTAATACAATGTGTTTTTCAGTCACAACTGTGAGAGGCACAATATTTTATTCATCATGGATGCATGACACTTGACATGAATTGTTTACTTACAGTCAGGTCCAAAAGTGTTTGGACAGTGACACAATTTTCATCATTTTGGCTCTGTACGCCACCACAATGGATTTGAAATGAAACAATCAAGATGTTATTTAAGTGTAGACTTTCAGCTTTAATTTAAGGGTTTTTTCGAAAATATTGTATGAACAATGTCGGAATTACAACCATTTTTATACATTTTATATATTTTGGTGTTCCTGAGCTCACCAGTGCGTTCTTTCTTTTTAAGAATATACCAAATAGTTGATTTGGCCACACCTAAAGTTTTTGCTATCTCTCTGATGGGTTTTTTTTTTTTTTTTTTCAGCCTAATGATGGTTTGCTTCACCGACAGTGACAGCTCTTTGGGCTTCATATTGAGAGTTAACAGCAACAGATTTCAAATTCAAATGCCACACTTGAAATCAATTCTAGACCTTTTATCTGCTTACTTGTTAATTAAATAATGAGGGAATAACACACACCCGGCCATGGAACAGCTGAGCAGCCAATTGTCCAATTATCTTTGGTCCCTTAAAAAAGGGGGGACCACATATAAAAAGTGCTGTAATTCCTACACCGTTCAACCAATTTGGATGTAAATACCTTCATTTGTGCTGGCACTTCTTTTCTTGGGTGGTTGCATGTCAGAATATAAATAGTTTCAACCAAAAATAATATTAAATGTATTTTTTGAATAATCAGGCAATATACGCATCTACAACCTCTGGACGCATAGCACGGTGCAAGCTGCTTTGGAGTTACCTGAAGTGTTTCCTTGCTTCACACCACAAGCCTCCAAATGCCCCAATACCAGCCATTTTTAATCTGACAGATTGTCAAATCTTCTGAACGTCTAAAATGGTCTACATCCCATGTCCTACCTACATCAATGTCTGGGCCAATTTAAATCATACACTTCAACTGAAATTATATTTTAAATGAAAGCAAAGTATCACTTTAAAACTATTGAATTCATAAATGGCCTTTAATTTTGATATGCTAAATACTTTGATGCCAAGTGGCCAGTAAATTTGCCTCATTGTAAAGCTATGGCCTTTTGACACATACAAATTTCTTAAAATGGGGAAGCTATGGTGAGCAGTAGGACACTGTCGTTGTATCCTTGAGTAAGGTACTTAACCTGCATTGAATCATCCAGCTGTGTAAGTGGATGCAATATAAATGCTATGTAAAAAGTTGTGCAAGTTTCTCTAAATAAGAGCATCTGCTAAATGCCTGTAATGTAATGTAACACAAAGGGTGGCTTCGCAAAGTATGGTGTTTGTGCAGACACATTCTCCAGTTCCTAATCCATTGTATGTATATACCTGCAACTTGATAGCAAAACATCATACCAACCTTTTGACAGACTGGTTAAAAACATTGCTTGCATTGTGTTGTAGAACATATGAGGTTGACAATATATTCATTGAATTGATTCCAAAATGTAATTGCAGCTTTCTCTCTGATGAAAAATAACAACCTGAAGAGCAACATGCTTATACCAGCCTTGAGTACAAATGCATTCTGTCTTTGAAGAAAATTGAGTGCAGGGCTCTCTTTAAGTTCTCTTCAGGAAAATGAGAAAGGAAAGTATGTAAAGAAAAAAAGATTTTTAAAGTATAAGGCTATAATAGTAGGCATATGGTTTAAATGCATTGCATAGTATAGTCAATGGAACTGTGAATTTTTAGGCGAATAGGCATAATTTGGTTATGATTACATATTTCTTTCGTTTTGTAGGTCTGCAACACAGAATTACTTGTTGGCCTGATTTTGGTTCCTGTTTGATAATATATTCCTCATTCCCTCAATGTCATTAGGAAGTTGCACTCGCAGAACAGTGATTGCACTAAATTGGTAGACATAGAATATGTTTCTGCCTGTCGGGTACAAGGAGGTTAAAAGATAAGGTCGGCCTATCGGCCATAGAACTGTCTGTGGGTCGGGGACGATAAGAACTGCATAAACTCAGTGGGCACAATGAACAGTTCAGTGGTCGGACAGCAATGCCTGCTAGGCGCAGTATACACACTAGACACAATCAATCGAATGCCTATTCGAAAT
Organism: Anguilla anguilla; assembly: GCF_013347855.1. Lineage (NCBI taxonomy): Eukaryota > Metazoa > Chordata > Actinopteri > Anguilliformes > Anguillidae > Anguilla > Anguilla anguilla. Next base: position 25,954,146 of record NC_049209.1, read on the forward strand.
AAAATGGCGGCGTTCATACGAAGCATGGGCTGTCGTCTCTTGGCATCAGAAGTTAGCGCTACATTCATTACAAGTAAACAGAACCCGTGTATCGACTTGAAGAGATACGTACGCGCATTAAGACGCCGTCCAGTGAAGGTGTTGTACCCAGAGGATGAAGTCGAAAAGCGGACAGAAACAAAACAAAACAATGTCAGAGTCGTTGACCAGCGGTCAGAGCCCCACCAGACCTATGTTGCAATGAAGTCGGGTGGGAAAAACAAACAGAAAACAGAGATCAATGAGTTTGTAAACTCGGATGTCTGGAGGGATCCTAAACGAAGCGTGAAAGCGACGACAGACAAAATCTCTGTTGATGATGAGCTGGCCGGATTGCGATATGAAAAGGCCTTCCCTGGCGACAAGAGATTGGCGTAAGGAGGCTACTTAGCCACATTATCATGGCTATTTGGATTTCACGAATGGCAAAAGAAAATGTGTTTGTTAGGCAGTCACATACAGTTAGGTAATTTGATCACGGTCTACATTTAGATTGTATTTGGCTTGCCATCACATCAGTACACTTTAAACGTTTAATTTGTAAGCGTTACTTACCTGTACACCTCAGTTTTTGGAAACATCATGATTTGACACTTTAAAACATAATAATTCCGTTTGTAACTCAAATGGTTTTCAGTAATCATTTGCGCCAGGCAGGTTAATCTCTTCAAATGATCACTACTTTTGACATTTCGTTTTTCCACTTTAGGATGAAAGGACTCCGTTAATTTAGCCAGAGTGGCATTTAGGTTCTTACTGTGTGTTGTTGTCTTTACAGGAGAGCTGTGAGCGTTGCACGCTCCAGGAAGTTTCGGGAACAACAGGGAAAGGTGCTCCTAGAGGGGAAGCGTCTGATCTGTGACGCCCTGGCGGCAGGGGGCATTCCGCAGATTCTGTTCTTCAGCACAGTGGAGCGGCTGCGTGAGCTGCCTCTGGAACAGCTGCGGCGCGCCAGCCTGGTTAAAGTGAAATTTGAGGACATCAAGATGTGGTCCGACCTTGTGACACCGCAAGGAGTTATGGGTGCGTTAAGGATGAAGTTTTTTTGTCGCCTGGAAGGAAGGCTACACCGTTCGGATGTTGGAGTTGCAACAATGGAGTAAAATCTACGAGTTTATGTATTAATTGGTCTTAATATATTAATTTATAAATCAGAATGTTTAATGAATTACACCATGTGCGACTGCTGCTTTTCATTACTGGTAAATAAATGTTGAATGTATTAATAATTGTGACAGTGAATTAGTGCAGCGATATTGGACCTGAGATAGCGTTTCCTTTCAGTAATTTACGACCTGCATCTCTGTTTTTATACAGCTATATTTGCGCGTCCAGATGCGTCTAGGCTAGTCTTCCCGCCAGAACAGCGCAACCAGTCGGTGCCGCTTTACCTGATCTGTGACAATGTGCGTGACCCTGGAAACGTTGGCACCATTCTGCGTTGTGCGGCTGCTGCAGGCTGTCAAAGCGTGCTGCTAACCAAGGGTATGTCACCAGCCCCTGGGGTGAGGAAGGTTAGATTTACCTTAGTGAACCATTGTTACTGTAAACATAGCAACGTGTCATGTACAACCTTTACAAAAAAAATCCATTGGAGCATATGCAACAAACCAAGGAGCAGTTCTTGCCCCCCACAGAACTGGTAGAAGGGGCCAAATGCTATATTTTGCTTTAGTCCTTCATGAATGTACTCCATTCACACAAACTCACACAGTAGTCTAGATTTCACATTTACTACAACTGTCATTTTATACTTGAATGCTGTCAATGCAACATTTTTTATTGCTTGAGTATGTTGTAAAACAATTTGACTCTTTGAACTTGAAAGAAATGGTTCCCCTCTCAATTTTTCTTAAATCTCAGATAACCAATACATAGGAGGTTAATGCAAAATATCCTGCTTTATTTCCTGGCTGCAATGCTGTTCTTATGTGCTGTTACCCCCGCACAGGCTGCGTGGATGTCTGGGAGCCGAAAGTACTACGAGCAGCGATGGGCGCCCACTTTCGTGTTCCCATCATTCCCAACCTGGACTGGGAAGTTATCCCCAAGTACCTCCCGACCACGGTGACTGTCCACCTGGCTGACAATTGCAGTGGAACGGAGACGGATGAAGACAAGGAGTCATCCGGGCCACCAAAAAAAGCTGGGGACTACGGTTGGGTGAGCAGCAGGCCCAACCGCAAGAACATGCGGTACGAGGAATACGGTGCCGAGTACGAGTCGGATTCTGACGAGGAGGAGGAGGAGGAACGCCCCAAGCTCTCTCTCCCAGCCGTAGAGAGCCAGCTTTACCACGCAAACTGGGTCCAGAGTCACACCGCGCTCGTGATTGGTGGAGAGACTCACGGACTCAGCCTGGAAGCCCTTCAGTTAGCTGAGAGAACTGATGGCAGAAGGCTCTGTGTTCCCATGGTTACAGGGGTGGACAGTCTAAACTGTGCTATTGCGGCTGGCATTATTCTGTATGAGGGCAAGCGACAGCTTACAATACTTGCAGGGCAGGCTGGAGAGAAATCAAGAATCAAAATGCCATGACCGTGACTCATTTGTGTTTTTGCGTTTTCTGTATTCAGCATCATGATTGTGTATAAATTCTTTGACTCAGCTTCAGGGCTTGTATTGGTTTGTGTCTGTTTATATTGTTAATCTCACCATTTCTCTCATAATCTATTTTTTCAGAGAAATAAGGCCTCCATACTCACTTCAAGGATTTCTGTTCCCTGAACTGAATCATGTGCTAACAATACGTCTTCATGTGTTAGCTAAAGGGACTACGTAAACTGCAGGCCAAATTACATGCTATAAATATTCCAGTTTTATATTTGTGTGCTTTTTTCCAAATTTGCTTCCCGCTTTAGGCACTGCAAGTCCCCTTGTGTACTAGCCATCACACTCACTTCATAATTCCTCCTGAATCCAGCCAGTGGGTTTGGAAAAGTAATCTCTTTCCTCCCTTGTTAACTCTACTGCTGGAAAATGTCTGCATTGCCAAGTTTCAGGCATGGTACATCTCACAATAACAGGATGGCTGTGGCTCCCAGTGTACAGTCCAGCCTCCCCATGGTATATTGAAATAACTGCTTCGCTTAGATTTTTATTACCCCAAGAAAAAATATTAATTCAAAACTAAGAAAAAAAAATCCTCACTGAGGAGAAACAGAAAAGGATCTGTGTTTGTGTCAGTGCGCTCAGTTACTAACCACACGTTTGTGGATATGCTTCAATTAAGCTTGGAGTTCTTTTTTTAAGAAGGAGAATTTCTGCATTTTCAGTTGAGGATTGCGCTCTGCTGAAACAGTGTCCCCTGCTGTGGACGTATGAGGGAGAAAACTCAGAGAAACATAAATTTGGACATTTTAGTGACATCATGAAATATGCACTTACACTTTGTTACCCCTGAAATAAAGAATCAAAGAAAACAAATACAATTATATTAAGCCTGTTTTGTTCAGTTTTAAAAATCCTGAAAGCAATTATTTTTTATACTGCCCAGCACCAATAAACTGCGTCGGTTAAATGCCCTGCCAATCACAAGTTAACTCAAATTAAGCTTTCATTTAGAAATGACAGTGTACTTCACATCAAAAGGAAGTGTTTTTATTTAGCTTTAAAATCAGTATATCTTTATATTGTGTGAATTTAACATTACAAAATGGAATATGCAATCCTTAATGTAGGATTTCCAGATCGGACACAGCAACACCATCTTTATTCCAAGATTCTGTCTAATATGGAGTGATGCATGCAGGGGTTATTCATATAAAATCCCTAATTAGTCCATGCAGCTTTCTGTCATGGTGTTCTGCATATGAAACCGGGCAGTTCTAAATCTCTGGTAACACCTCCTTTCGTTCACTGTCTCTGCCCAGGCTTGACACCACAGCTTTGAAGCGATTAGCAGCTAGAGGCGCTTACATGGAGAGACAAAGGCTGCCAAGACTATAAAAACTGCCAAATAATGATCACGGATGGATATATAATGAATGAGGGGTTTCCCCAATAATACCTAATAATCCACACAAATTTATTTTCTATTAATCCATACTCAGAAAATCAGATATGTCACTCAATCCGGATTACATCTTCAAATACCAGTTGTCAAAAAGTTAAATTAGGATCAATTTAATTCTGATCGGGATTTGGATTCAGTAATCTGATATTACATTTGTTTGCAGCCACACGCTGCTTTCAAGTTTTACTTGACAAAAATATTTCAGTACATATCAAGATTATTCTGCCAGGACATTCTGATCTTACTTGGAAGGTCGATTGAAAACTGTCAGTAAGGCTTTATTTATTCAGAATGATGGTTTTGCCAGACAGAATAACGCAAGTAAATTGGCACATTTAAACCAAGATAAGTAGTCTGAAATATTAGGGAAGATAGATTCAAACAAAACAGGATATCCGTGCCCATGTTTTGTGTAACTTAAAATGATCTCAAATAACTTAGAATAAATGAAGTATTGCAAATGTCCAGATGCATCTTGCTGAGCACACAATCATGTTGATCCTGCTATGGTACTGGCAATGGTGTATTCTAGTACCGTAAAGCTATTAACCAGGCAAGCGATGCTGCCAATTGTGTCAAGATCACAAACACAAGCAGAAATATGTTCTTTTTACTAGGAAAACCCTCAGCAGCATTTTTTTAATCATACAGAACAGCCAGAGATATCAAACATAAAAGCTGAGACCAGGATACCCATATCAAGTTCAGTTTGTTAGTTTAACTGTTTATTGCTTTAATTAACTTTTTCCATAACTGGTTGGCAAGAAAGCAGATTCTTGAAAAAGAAAAACAAATGAAAAATACTGATAAACAGGCAACAAGAGAGAAAGAACTTAAGTTCGTGATGTCCCCTGGGGACGGCGCATGGTTCTTGGCTTAAGTCCTGTAATTCACCCGAAAACGAGAAGAAAAAGTCCTGCAGGTGGCGCAATACATCACAGAAGAGAAGGACCTCAGGACTGAAGGACACACAGGTTTAAAAATAAAGGTTGACATGTCTGTAAAAAAAAAAGTGATGCTCTGTTCTAACAGTCTGGGGGTGAGGGAGATGGAGGGGGTTGGGGAAGGTGACAGGAAGAGGATTCTGGAGCGGGGATGGCGGGTGGGGGAGGAATGGGTTGCAGTCCAACTGAAAACTCTCCTTCCCTCCGCTTCTGCACTAGATGGGCTCGGGTTTGAGCGCCTCTGCCAGGAAGTCGCTCACGAACTGCTCCACCACGGCGGGCGTGATCTCCTCCACGTCGCGGACGTACTTGGCACGGGCGGACATGTCCAGGATGGTGAGGAGAGGCGCCGCCTCTGGCAGGTTGGTGTAATCGCGCAGCGAGTCACTCATGTCGTCCTGTGTAAAGAGAGAGATCAGAAACTCGTTCAGTAGCCAGAATATTCCATTTAGTTCTGATCGGTCTTGAGCAGGATGTTCACTCTTAACGGTTTGGTATGCTTTGCTACATTCCTCAGGAGATGTTCTGTGGGTGTGTCGTTGGGATGGGAACATCGGCTCTGCAAAGCTGGTGGTGGGGTATGTCAATGAGTAATTGGCCACAGTATATGAAGTGCCATTTGTTTTACTCTCTTAACCTTTCTGCTTCCGTACCTGCAATGTTCCCCAAACAGGCTCTCAGTTCAGCATCCTTTACATTAAAGTTTTGTTGCTCTTGAATGCACCTTGTGACTGATGAAAACAGACGGAGTTGGGTGGGGGCAGGGTAATCCAGGAGTGTGTGTGAGATTAGTGTAGGTGTGTGTGCTCTCACAGTAGCTTTAGTTCCGTAGTGGGGGGTGAAAGCAGGGCTCTCTGTATGCTTCACCCTGTCCCTTTCACAAATCCTGGCCCCCAGGCTCAATGCAACCTTTTACCTTCAAACCACTCAGATTACACTCTGCTATTCCAGTCAGCAGTAACCTTGACAAACACACCATTGCACCTTTAGGATATATAAACATAAGGATGAAAAGATTTAGAAACTAAGAGAATGTATTTCTTGGACAGGCTTTAAAAAGGACTTTGGAAGACTAAATTAACCAGGCTGAACGCATTGGCAAGGAAAACATATGGATTTACACCATCACACCTTTCAAATGAATTCATATCAGAGCCAGAGAAACCCAACCAGGAAAATAATAAAGTATTATCATTACAACATGAAAAGATTATACAGTTTGACATCTGCAGATCTACTAAACCCTGGGCGTGGCAGGGGTTTGGACAGATCATCTTGGAGAGTATGCACACAGAGAATCCACTGGAGCACAGTTCCATCAATGACCAGCAGGTGGCACAGGCAGGACTGAAAATCTCGGTGGCTCTTTTCTGGTTGATTCTGGTCTTGGTGTTCAGGGAAAAGAAACTGGTAGCTATGCAGCCTAATAGGCAAAACTGCACATACCTAACTTGTTCACGGTTCGTTTTGGCATCTTTATAACCTTAAAAGGACAAGCGTACCACCAAAAAGTATGACCTCAACTTGTTGTGAAACTGTTTGCAGATGGTGAGGCATGAGTGTTTTAGTGTTTGGAACACAAGGCCAAAACTCCTGTCCTTGAAAGCTTCAGTGTGGAAGTATTTCCGGTGCCACAGTGATTTTTGCTGTGCTTTACTCATACACACATTAACACATTAAGCGGTAATATGTAAAAACCTAAAAGGAAAGCATTCAGCGGTTGTAACAGTGTAGTTATCAAATTTAAGTCCAAATTTACAGAATTCTCTTCAATGTTAGAAGCTCAGCCATTAGTTTTGAATGAGTAAGCACAAAAAGTAAGATTTTAGTGCTTCTGTAAATGTCTACTATGCAATGAGCCATTTCTTGGAATAATTACTTCCACGTTTCTGATTCCTTTGTCTGCGCACACCTCATTGTGAATTGAGAAAGAACAGAAATGAGGGCTGTTAACTGCTCGGGTAGCAGCACAAAAACATCCCACGCTGCGTGAAACTCAAAAGGGGAGAACACAAACGCAAAGCCTTTTCAACCGTGAATCTGGCAGATGACAGAATGATTACCAGAAAGAAAAAGAAAGCGCTCTTTCCCATACTGCCAAATTATTTTTAAACCCACCGGGAAAGGTTCAATTCCTCTGGCTACGTGCAGCCACCCTTTCAATTTGATGGAGAAATTGGGAGGCCCTTCAAAACAGAGAACGCTGCCAGTGGACGGAAATAAGGAAACTCTGATCTAGCAGCAGCCTTCGCAGCATCCAACAGCGCACGAAAGAAACCCAATCTTTCCTTCACAGCCAAGCATTAAACCCTCCTTCAAGAGGAGGTCGCCTTTTCAGAGTCGAATTACGCGGGGGCGAGAATTAAAGCCATTCATCAGAGCTTGTATGTTTACCAGATTAAGCAGATTTACAATGCCGAGTTCACCTTCCCGACTGTGTCACAGTAGGACTCCTCACACAACGGGCATCATACAGGCCTGCAAAGACCAGAGGCTCTGATTGGGCAGCCCTGCAGGGTAGGGCAGTGCTGAGTGGGTGGTGTGAAGGCCCTGTGGCGTTCCATGTGCTGCCCTTCTGCAGAGGCCCATCTAGTCTTTCAGACATGACCTGGATCTCGGAAAGTTCGAGCATTGGGCAAGTTGCTGGACAGATTTGGTCTCCATGACAACCACCAAATGAAAGAGACCATGCAGCTGCAGTGGCTTGTATGCATCCGTGTGTCTGTCTGTCTGTCTGCACATAGCTGTTAATATGCCTTATCCGTCTCTCTGAGTCTGTCTGTCTGTCTGACCACACTGCTGTTCCTATGCCTTATGATCACCTGTGTCTGTCTGTCTGTCTGTGTGTCTACACACACACACACACACACACACACACACACACAAAGAAACACACACACACACACACACACCTGTCCCTATCTTCCTCTGTCTATACATCTGTCCATCTGTCCGCCCACAAGACAACTGTCCCTATGTCAGCCACAAGCTCCTCTGTCAGTCTATGAGCCCAGCCCCAGGCCTCTGGGCCGCTCGGAGCGTAGGGAGGTGGGGTCGGTATGGAACAGATGTGCGGGCCAGGAGCTGCCCGGGGCAGCGCGGGTGTGCGGTGACGTGAGGGATCAGTCAGGGGGCTTCCGTTCCCTGCCGCCCACGGGAGGGACCGGCTCACGAAGGAAATCACGGCTACCGCTCGTTGCTAACTTGACAGGATCGGAAAAGGGTCGAGCAAAAAAAACAAGAGTCGGTGAGTACCAAAACACCGGCCTGCCTGGAACAGGAGGGGTGGTTCCCCCAGTAAAACTGCTCTTTGTGTGTGTGTGTGCATGTGTGTGTGAGAGAGAGAGAGAAAGGAAGTCACCACCTGGCAACTGGGCCCCATAAGCTCACTTCCGGACAGGTCAACTCGTGCTTCACCTGCCAGGCTTTAAGGGGAAACTACACCCTAATTCCATGTTATTTTATTTTATTGATCCCTTCGCTGCCGTAAGGTTAAATAAAAACAGTCGAAGCCGTCTAGACACTGGCTGCATCCTGCTTCTGAAACCAGCTGTGCGTAGCTACGACACCGAGAGTGGGTGTGGTGAAGCAGAACAGGCCACTTCAGCAGATTTATCTGGGAAGTGAGGCTGCCATCTAGACAACTGGTATGTTTTAATTATGATATTTTTTACCATATTACCAGTGGACATATCAATTTACTATTAAGAAAAAAAATTGATTTTCGGGTGAAATTCCCCTTTTCTGGTACTCAGTTACACGGTGCCCCACTCAGCTTAAGTTAATCCTCAGCAATATATGATTACATGAAGCCAGGCCAGATGGTAAAGTCAGCTCACACACTGACACGCAGACACAGATGCGCACGCAAGATCTCTTGTGTCTGCGGCACTTTCTCATTTTTCCATTAGAGGCAGCAGCGGGTGCTATTAGGGACCTCTTCTGCATTTGCATCTGAGTGCAAGGCAGTGTCCCAAACAGCGTACTTGCCTTCTATTCAGTATATAAGTTGAATACACTTGATGAGAAAGTTGTTGAGTAGGACCATATACTTATTTCCTGATTCGGGAGCACACTTTTCAGGAAGTAAACCATACTTTTTAGGAGGTCCCACAGAGAGGAAGAGGCGGATCCATCTTTGGGTCCCATAAATCAGAGAAGAAAAGACGGGGCCTTTTTTCTACAAAGGCAGGATGTCCTGCAACACTTCCACAGTACTGTTGGAAAATAGTATGCATATTTTTTCGCATACTGCCCATTGAGGACAAAAAATATGCACTAAACAGTAGGCAGTATCTTTAGCAGACAGCAGATATTTTGAGGACACAGTAGTAGGAGGCTGTTTCGAACATGGCCCAGGACTTGGGGCCTGTGTAGAGCCTTATTGGGGGCGGATCTTAAGGTAACAGAACAGCACTGGGTCTCCTCCACGTGCCCCCTCTGCTCCGCCCCCCCCCCCCCCCCACCCCACTCCACTGACCTCTCCAGCCACAAAGAACAGCAGAGGTGTCTCCTCCTCCTTGGCCTTGTGTTTGGCCATGATCTTCTCCGCTATGGGCTGGATGAGCCCCTTGGCTGCCTCCAGCTCGCCCTCCTCCTCTGCGTCTGAGAGAGGGAGGAGGAAGAGGAGGAGGAAAGGGGGAAGGATGTAGGAGAGAGATGGGTCAGTGGCAGGGCTATGGTATTCCCACGGTTCCTAACGCAGGCTGTGTCAACTTTTCAAGCGAACGCAGCCTGCCTTTCGCACCACAGTCTAGTTTTTCACCACATGCACAGCACACCAATGCAAACCAATCAATGTAAACCAAACCGGCTGAGAAAGGGATGAAAGAATGTGATCGATGATGTCAGTTTTTCACAGCATATATCCAATGATCAGAGATTAAACAAATGGAGACTTGGGCCTAGCAGTTCCCACAGTGCAGATATGTAATATTCTAAAGACGCTGCAGCAACGTTTGCATAATGAGTCTATTTTAAGAACTTCACTATCTAGGCTCAGCTTAATCTAGAAACGGTAATCTAGTGATCTGACTGAATTTGACCCTGGATTTATAAGCATTAAGATCAGATTTGTAGCCATAATACCCCATATAACACTTGTATGTATATGAATATAATACTTCACCACTATTAGTAGCAGAGCATTAAAGAAGGCCTCTACCTCTTGATCAGTGCAATGAGTTGGACAAAGCCTTTTCTGCCTTTGTGGCCTGAATCTCTACGACAGCACTGATTTTACTATAGTGTTACTTAAATCTAGGCCTAGGGAATGTTTCCTAGATACCTGTTAGCCGCTTTGGATAAAAGAGCCAGCTAAACGCCTACATAGAAAATTGTAATTACTCCTCACTTGCTCAATTTCTCTTAAAAACCACAGGCCACACCCCTACCCCCCAGCCCTGCCCCCCGGGTCCTCACCCACGAACAGCACAAGGCAGGGCCCCTCGTTGAGCTGCACGGCGTTGGACTCGCTCAGCTCCAGGACGGGCCGGGGGTGCCAGGGGAAGAGCCGGCACTCCGGGTCATTCAGCACCTCCACCCGGCCCTGCCGCGTGATCATGTGACCCTCCGTGTCCAGCAGAATGAGGGTGGGGATGCCTGCGTGTGAGAGAGAGAGAGAGAGAGAGAGAGAGCTATAAGCGCGACTGAGGGCCGTTCTTACAGGCCTAATTAGAGAGGGTAGTACTGGGGGGGGGGGCAGGGTGGTGCATGTTAAGGTCCTGACCAGGCCTTTACTGCAGCAGGGCTTCTGAGCTCTTTCAGGACACAAGCTCCTGCTGTGTTTACTGTTCTAGTGTTTTTCTTTCTTCCCCCCATCAAACCCCCCTCTCCTCCCCCCTGTCCTTCATCCCCCTCCCGTTTTTCCTTCAACTGTTTTTTTTAACCAGATAAGAATCTTGCTCCAGTATTAAAGGGCTTATCAAAAACAGACACAGAATGTCCATTGTGTGTGAGAGGGGAGGCGGCGTGAACAGCAGGCCTGCGAGGTGGGGGGGTGAGAGCGCGAGCGGGAGGGGGGGGGGGGGCAGACTCAGCCCGGACGCATTCCGGACATTCCAGGCAGGAGAGGGAGGGAGGGTGCGAGCCACAGCTCACTGACTGCATCTCCCGCTGCCTCCACCAGAACTCGCTGAAAATGATCAAACCTGACGACCCAGACGCACAAGCGAAGACGCTTAGCTCCTTTTTTACCGGAACTCACAATCAGATAAAAACCCAATATTTAGCAAACCACTAAAAGCGCAAGATTTTAAAGCTTCCGCTTCAGCAGCAGGAACACTTAGCTCATTTTCACTGGAAATCACAGTCGGACAGAACCGAGACTGAAGAGTCCATTTTGTTCCCTGGCCGCGCTCCCGCCTCCGGTGCCAGGGCGTACCTTGTATTCCGTACAGCCTGTTGAGGCGTGACCGGCGGGCCTCGTCAGCGTATGGAACCGCCACCCAGGGCATCTCGCTGAAGTACTGCTTAAAGGACTCTTCTGACCTGCGTGAAGGACACAGGAAATGCAAGCCGTGTCTTTTAGCTGCATGTGAAATCCCCCCCACTCCCTCCATACACAGTCCCCTACAGGGAGACATCCCCTTCCCTTTGTACCCAGTTCCCCTATGAGGAAAAGCCCCCCGCCCCCCCTCCCTTTGTACCCAATCTCTCTGACAGGGAGACACCCCAGTTCCCAACAGGAAGAGACTCCCCCTCCTGGGTCCAGTTTCCCTGGCCGTTGTATACAGGCCCATCTAACCAGACTGCATGCTGACAGAGATGTGTTTAATGGTCTCACCTGTCTGCGCTGATGAACACAATCTCAAACTTCTGGCCCGACTCCTTCACCGTCCTGTAGGACTCCACCAGCACCCGCGTCAGGCTGCGGCAGGGAGGGCACTGCCAACACACAGGTCCACACATGTAAACGTGCTGAGACAACCAATGATTCCAGGTACATACACACACACACACAAACACATATAGCTCTTATGGGGCAGTTCTTTCAGAACACTTCTGGGAACAACCCCCCCCCAACCCTAACTCTAACCCCCCACTATTCAGTTCATCCAACTGCTTCAGGTCATTCAGAGTCCTGAAAAAGACAAAAGTACTGACAGTAACTGGACACCAAGGCCAGATGCGGGGTATCCTATGACTGACGCTTCTTTTCTGATCGGGGTGGGGGGTGGTGGGGTAGTCAGACAGAGCTGTGGAGTGTGGCATTAACACTATGCACAGAAACAGACACAATGGCCTTTCCAGTTCATGCTTTTCAGCGCGTAAAGCTGTGGGGAAACGGCGAGGGCGACGAGACGGCGCTCGCTCTGCGAGTGCGAGCGTGTGGCTGATGTGTGAGAGGAGAGAGGGATCACTGCGCGGGAGTGACAGGGCCCGGGGGCTTCCTGCTGCAGGTAGCGGCAGGGGAGGGGCATCAGAGCTTAATGTCCCGTAGCAGAGTGTACGGCCTGCAGGGCCAGGGACGTGAGATTGGAGATTGGGGCCTCGCCTTCGGGGCGCAGCCCGAATAACTGCACTGAGGTGAAGCGTTTCCTGCCGTTCACTCGCTGCCGTTACTGACTCAAGTGTTTTATTTCTTCCTGTGCCCATTACACGCTCTACTGGCCAGCCATGTCCCCGCTACAGTCCCAGCTCTGTTCTGCTGTTACATACACTATACTACTGCTGCTGCAGGACTACAGGGTTACTGTTCTCTACCGACTGCCTTCCTCCTCCATCAATATCACCACCATAATCTTCATCACCATCATCACCATCATCGTGGTCATCCACGCCACCACTATCGTCCGCACCATCGTTATCATCCTCTTCATCACCACCATCATCACAACAATTTTCCTCAGATGTGCTCAGCGAAGGGAACTTCCAATGCTGAACACAAGCTGTAAGATCGTTATCACCTTTATCTTCTTCATCATCGTTGTTCCACAACAGAGCGTTCTTTCTTCAGCCCCCCTGCCCCCCCTACCCCTCCGCTTTCCCTCCCCACCACTCCTCACACTACTGCCTAGTCAAATGAGTACAAGACCTCACTTATTTTGAGAAATAGTAAAAGTAACTTATAAATTGCATTGTTTTGGCCCATCTAGACAACATACTGTTTTTTTCGGTGGTTCGGTATTTGTGAGCAAGCCTGACACAGGCTCAGAGAAAGCACCCAGCTCATCATCTATAGTTCTGAGCTTTGAAAGTGCATCGTGTCGCTGGCTTGAGGAACATGGTTTAAGATTTTGGTGATTATACCCCCTGGTCAGGCTGCCATACCTCCATATTCTGAACAAGATCTGCAAACAGTGTAAGGGCATAATCTCTCGGGTGTTGTCCTATGTTGAAAGGCACAACAGACCTTCCATAACTGAGAGCGCTAAAGAGCCTCAACTGCGCCTCAAGATACTTGAAACAACAAACTTGTCATCAGCTAGGACAGCTGACCAGGAAAGAGAGACATACGTTTGTGATCTTCGACCAGTTCAAAACCAGACTCCTCAAAGACATTCACAACAATGCAGATCAAAGTCAATTTAGTTAGTCCATCTGGCTGGACAGAGATTTTTCTGGCATCCGATTGACAGACATTAGAGAACACATCCATCATTGCCAAAGCTGCAGCATTGGCAAAACTGCTCAACCTGGTGGTAGAGCTCCACTTGAAAGCAGGATATCTCCACACAGTTGGAACTCATTTGCATTGACTGTGGGCCTGCTCAAACCAATAAGTCACCGTCCAAGTAGTCACAGCTGATGCAGAAGCATTAGCGTTAGCATGCTCTTGCTGCAGGCAAGTCAGCTAAACAGGTAGCAAACTTGGATTTCTGCATTTCTGGGTTTCCTGAGGGCATACATTCTGACCAGAGCGGCAGTTTGCAAAGCCACCTGTTCAGTGAGCCGCTGAGAGCGTCTTGTCGTAGGAAGTCAGCGCCTCCTCCCATCTGCTGGGGAACAGCAGTGTGGAATGTTTTAGCGGAATTTCCCACAGCCCCCCCCGTCTCTCCCTGCTGCTCCGGGTCCGAAGGCCCGGGGGACACACTCACCCAGTGGGCTGAGAAGTACACCCCCACGTACGAGCCCTCCAGGGAGCTGCTCTCTATCGTCTGCCCGCCGTTCCGGAGCAGGGGCCCCGCCACCACCTCCACAAACGGTTTGGGTCCCCATGGAAACTCTAGGCCTATGGAGAGGGAGGGGTGAGGAGATTGGAGGGGAAGGGGTTAGATGACTATGGAAGATGATATGAAAATACATTAGTTCATCACAATTTTAAACACATCTAAAAAACAAAAACCCCAGAATCAACATTTTTTTTGTATTTCATCTACTAACCAGGCCCATCATTCACAAAAAGTAGTAATGACAGCTTTGAAAATCTCTTCAGTGTGAATTCCTGCCCTCAAAGTCAGACACCCTAGCCAAGTCCATCACAAAATTCTGACCTTTACATTAAAACTAGAGACAAGAAAGAGGGCAGGATTTGTGCTTGCTCCCATGTATCAGGTTATCCTACCATTACACACATTAACATTCCAAAATGTGTGTGCGTGTGTGTGTGCTTGCGCATAAGAGAGAGAGAGGAATAGATACATGGTGTGCCTGAGAGAGAGAGAGAGAGAGAGACAGGAGCAGATACGTGTGTGAGTGAGAGAGAGAAGATACGTGTGTGTCTGTGTGTCTGTGTGCATGTGGATTAATTTCCCTTAAGCTAGGTTTCTTGCAGATCTACGCGTAACATCTTTAACGGAAACAACACTGCAGTACAGTGCAGGCATGGTATTCATTAATCGGTCCGAGTGTGTCACTGCGCTCATGTGAAATCCAATCTGCACTGCGGGTGACATCCCGCTAGGCCTCTTCCCTGTTCTCCTGCTGTTCCCGGGGAGATGAAGAACGCTACGGTTCCTTGCTGCACAAGAGTCTTAGTACGGCTTCACCAGCTTGAGTCAAAATATTAAGATGTTGGTTACAGAATATACCCCGCATTCGGCATTGAGTGAAAAGCTTTTCCTGCTTTTCATCCCCGCTCTGACAAGAGGCTCGTGGAGAGGAGTGGTCCCTCCCATCCCTATCCCCCTGTGTGAGGCCCCCCCCCCTTCCCCTTAAGGGTTGACACCCATTTTTCCCCCCAAAACGGTGACAAAAAATACAGGTCAACACCCACCTTTGGGGTCATCCCGGACCACCAGCAGACCGTTTCTGCAGACAACCTTTCCTGTGGCAGCATCCACAAACACCAGGGACGGGATACTGGTCACTTTATACTTATTCCACAGCTTCATCTGTAGGGAGAGAGAGGGAGAGAGAGAGAGAGGTAGGAGGGAGGGAGAGAGGGAGAGGGAGAGGGAGGGTGAGAGAGGTAGGGGGAGGGAGAAAGGGAGGGAGAGACGGAGATAAAGAGAGAGAGGTGGGCGGGGGAAGAGAGGGAGGGAGTGGGGGGTAGAGAAGGCAGGAGAAAGAGAGAGAGGGAAAGAGAATGAGAGGAAGAGGGAGAAGGCGGGACAGAGAGGGGCGGAGGGGGTTAAATTCCTGTGAATGAGAGGCGCTCGGGAGCAGGTCCAGAGCGAGGCAGGGTTTTTATGAAGCACAGAGCTGCAGGAGGTAATGGCCTCATTAAAGCCTCTCCGGTTCACAGAGAGGAGCTTCAGCAGACACAGGCCTGTCGCTCACTAATGAAGCTGTGCCATCATCGCATTTCTGTCCACCACTAACGAGGCCGGGGCCAGGCCCCCGCCCTTACAGCACGTTCACCCGGAGAACATCAGCCCTCCGAGATAAGTCACATGCCGTGCTTCTTAAAGACGAACACACCACAATATTAAGGGTGAACTAGAGTCATAAAATTACAAACCGCAACTGTGTCTTTAAATTATTCTTTACACATACAAAAGAAAAACTGGAACTTTAAAATGGGGAGGTGGGGGGAAATTGTGCTGTGAAAAGCACATCTCTCTTTAAACAAGCTCATCAAAAATACATAGTTTCATTTTGCACTTAGCTATACAAAAAAAAGAGAAAAAAAGGAAAACGTGCCAACACTTGAGAAAACAAAGACAGGGTTTTACTCAATCCAGAACATCATCAGTGCATTAAAATCTTCCAACTGTTTTCCTTCATTATGTTTCAGCTGAAGTTCATTATGTTTAATTTATGTTTCGGTTAAGAGCTGAAGATATGACTCACAACTGAACAGCGGAGCAGGTTGCCAACAATTACCTACACTAGACAAGCTTTCCCATCATATCAATCTTGCCAATTGTCACCCAGCATTTTTCCTGTTGCGTTTCCCAGTCCTTCCTGGGGATTTGTCGAGACGGTTACAGAGAATTTGATGAAATTTAGAAACCGTACAAATCGAGGGGTTAAAGGCGGCTTTAAAAAATGAGCCAGGCTCAACAGAACAGCAGAGCAGAGGGCCAAAGCGTATTCGCTCTGAGAGCTAGCTGCGCATCTGTTGCTACGATTCAACTTTAACGAGGCCATCTTTTGGCAGCGTGCAATGTGAAAGGACAGTTCCCCCCCCACACCCCCCGCGGTCCTCTTAAAACTCTTCATAAAGCAAGGGCGACTGGAAAATCCACTCAACACAAAGACATTTGACCGGCTGCCCCCGCTCTGTATTGCTGTGGCTGCTTTTCTCTCACCCTCACTCTGATGAGAGCTAATCTGTGAATAATTCAGCGAGAGAGGCTCCAGCAGATGCTAAAGACAAGCTTTGAAACCCCTAGTACAATGATGGTACAAATGTTGAGCAGTCAAAAAAAAAAAGAAAGAAAAGAAAAATGTGCTAAAAAAAATGTTTCTAGAAACGTCAGTTTGGATCTGTGAGAAAGTCATATTTAGTACCAGAAACATAAACATGCATTTGATAGCACACAGATGATCGGACAAGGGCTAACTAGGGTTGCCAGATGTTGTGTTTTCGACTGTTTAATGTTTAATGTTTCAAAATTATTTGTACAGGTCCGGTTTGTGGTTGCGATCGGTCAATGTAATGTCCGGTTTGATTAACTGATTAAAGAAATTCCCTGCTAGTTTGAGGTCTGAGAGAGACTCACTTATTCCAAGATGTTGTCTTGCAAATAATATCAGAATTTCAGAAATATGTCCTTTTATGTTTTTGTATTATGATCTAGAATACAGGATTCCTCAACCTGGTCTGGAAATGTTTTTTTCTTGCACATTCTTACTTTTTGCAGTAAACCCTAAGACGTGAATACTAAACCAGAGTACTGCTGCCTGTTCTGTTTATCTACCAAAACTTGAATGGTAATTTCGACCCCCAGTGTATACATGTCCTTGGTACCCTATATGCAGTTCACATCTTCAATTCCCCAAAGGACACCAGATGAGGATTCATTCATAGCTTGGTTTACGATTAGCAAACCCTTGGGGGAAAAAAACTGGGCCTGTTGTTTCCTTTGCACTCCTGCCCTATTACACAGTCAAGTTATTTCCTGACAGACCCTGTTGATGTTCATAGGGGCTGACTGCCCCAGCTAAATGGCGCTTGTTAAGAACTCATAGGGTGTCCCATAATCTCCCTTTCATTGGTGTGCGTATCCGAAAATCACTCGACAGAAATAATACACCGGAGCAAAAACATGTGTTCAAATCGATGTGCTTCTTTTTGTTGGCACGAGCCCACGCGACGTTCCTTAAACACGTACGCATACCGATGTCTCTGGAGCAATTTGTACAGGCAGCAGGGTTATTTTCTTCAGACCAGGCTTACGAGACTCTCAGCAGTTCTACAGCGAAAATGAGCCCCTCCACTCTAATTAAATCACTGATTCTCAGTGCAGTGATGCGCCCTAGTCTGGAATCAAATTCTGACCGCGCCAGTGCACACCAGGTCCAGTGGTCCTATGGGATGACACATAAATGACCATAGGGTCCACGAGTCCTATGGGAACACACATAAATGACCACAGTGCTGGTACTGATGGGATTGGCTGAGAGGAATACATAGGGGCAGGCCAGGGAGGTCTCTCCAATGTGAAGGGCAGGCTAGGAGAGGGGGATTTAAGAGATATCAGCCGGCAGGTCCCATTTCATACCTCCACAAAGCAAACAAAAGACTAGGAGCTTCTCTCCCAACAGCTCAGATGTCCGCATCTCAGCCAGGCTGCAATGCTGAGCACTGCAGATCCGCTTATTCACAAGGACTCTCTGAGGAAGGCACTGTTTTATTCAGAGCAATCTGCATCACTAAACGAGAAGCACGATGACACAGTCCCACTCAAAGGTCCTCGAACGTCTGGGGAGCGGGCCACAACACGGACGTGCCTCCATAAAGCACACAGGTGGGCGGGCATCGCAATGGAGGCGTCTTCCTCTCCGCTGAGCCTCGCCCCGTCTCTCTGAGCACGCGCCAGCGTCTCGCCTCGCCCCATGTAGGACCCCCCCCCCTCCCCCTGCCCACCCGGGCCTGCCAGAGCGGCCAGCGAGGTAAGAGCGGGCCGAGGGAAGGAGCCATTGGCCGCCGTTCAGGAGCGCTGCAGGGACGGTAAATCACTCAGAGCGCGGACGGGCGAGTCATTCAGAAAGCATTAGGCTGGCAGGGGCAGAGCGCGCGACTGGAGCAGCTGCGTAGCTGTCGCTCGTCATTAACGAGCAGGTTTATGACTGGAAGGGGGCCCTGGCCTGCGCTGCCCCCGGCCCGCGTTAATGGGCCTGGCTGGAAACCAGCGGCAGCGCCGGCTCCGAGCACAATCGAGCGCGCAGCAGCGCGTGTCCTTACGAGCGCGCTTAAGCTTCTTAAAACAACCTACTTTGAGGTTTAAACGCTGAAAAGCAGCGGTGGTTGCTTTTGTCCGAATCCGATTCCCTGCATAGCTCCCTGGGAAAAAAAACTGCGAGAGCACACTTCCTGCTTGGCTCCCTGGAAAAAGCTTTTCCACAGCAGAGCGGATGAGGCTTTCTCTAATCCATCTGGATGGAAGAACCAGACACCAGAAACACACGCGCAAACACACACACACACACACACACACACACAAGCTTACCCACATGAGCAAATTCACCCACATCCACATGTAACATGCATTAGGACAATTTAGTGATAAGATCACAGTCATAGGAAAACCATGAAATACCACTACTCAGTATTATTCACCCTCTGAATACCTTTGGCTAACACACCTCCAGAAGTTTTTTTCCAAAACAAAATTGATTGAATTTACAGAAAAAATGTAATAATTACATTTCACTTGTGGTTTTATTCTGCGATCAAACACTTGGAGCCGATCAGTTGGAACAGCCATTTTATCCTCTTTGAGCAAGTGGAAAAATGTACCGCTAATTCTGTGAAGGCCATGCACAGACAGAAAGCCAGACGGACTGCCAGGATACTGCGCATGTGTGTAGTGCAGTATACACAGGGGAGTCAATGGCCTTTTTTCACATGAGACTTTATTAATGGCTCAACGCTGCTGGGACACACACTGTAATATTCGGTGTGGATGAAATGCACTCATTTCCCCCCACAGAGACCTTGCTGATGGTCTGTAGAAGAGGGAGCAAAACAGACGGTGCACTCTCACAGCATTTACCCTCTACAGCATGCATTAGCCACCGTTTACAGTTTTTCTCAAACTAATTAGATCATGTACGGTTGTGGTTTGCGTAATGAAAACAGACCCCACAAATACATACGCACATGCACACACACATCCACACACACACACACACATAAACACACATACATACACACACACACACACACACACACACACACACACACACACACACACACACACACACACCTAAGCGTGCACACACGCACGCACAGTGAACATACATTCAAACAATACCCAGCAGTCACAGGAACATATGTAATGACAACAGATCCAGCACACACTCATTCCATTGAATGTAGAAACAATACATGCACACACAAGCATACTCTCTCTCGCTCTCTCTCACACACACAAAACAAACAGAGAAGGATATAAGGTTACAAGTCTTGTCTCCATATTGTCTGACTGGCAGGTCATGCGCAACAATAGATTTGAGGTCTACTCTAAACAGACCTTGGAAATAACACGTTCCTGCATTTACAGCAAACATATGGACAGAATTTATTCACTAGTCATTTCCAATCACCATTCAGCTCCCACTGTTCCCACCCTCACTGTGCCCCACTTCTACAGGAGTGGCTCAATTTGAAGCATTCAGCCAATGGCTGCTGAGATTACAGTGAGACCCCATGGGCATATCATATATAGGATATTTACTGTAGAAAGAAAACCAGCATCCTACTGCGGAGCAAATTTTGGGTTATCCAGATATAGCCTATGCCTGGCTGTGATGCTACATTTGTGCCAGCCAGCAGGTGGGCTAATGCAAATTTGTTTCTAATTTCAGCTTCAAATGCATCAGCTTCACTGTCATATTCACAGAATGAGAGAAATTCACAGCTAGATGAGCGTTATTTATGAAACAGCTGCATTGTTATTAAGCAGTTGCACCACAGAAACCATTCAATATTAAAGCAAAACTGAATTAGACATTATTTTTACAAGTGCAACGCAAATAACTAACGCATGATGATAATGATGATAATAATAATAACGATAATACTACAATCTGCATTCTTATGCACTGGTGCATGCTTCACAGGACCCATAATATGATCCACATTCGGCACTGTGGAGTAACTTGGCAAGAAATCCTCCTTAATGGTCCAGTCAAGCTTCTCCGTGACGCACTGATCCCATCAGGAAGCTATGAGGGAAGACAGCTCCACCAAGTTCCACAAGAAAAGTAACAAACTGACCGGAATAGCTCCTGACTGCATGCAAAAACTGCGCAGTTATATCAGACCAAATCAGATCCACAGCTTAGAATCCAGTGCAAACTGTCTGCTGTGAACACCAGGGCAGTCACGTGTATGCATATGTGCATTTGGGTTGTCATTTTTTGATAGGACAGTTTTATGCACATCACATGAAACTTTCAACAATCTTGTAAGTCAGTAACTTTACAGTGGTTTTCTTTATTGGTCTTTTCTACAGTGCACACCACTAGATGGCTCTAACTCCTGTAGGTCTGCTAGGCTAAGCAGAGAGAGAGGAGGAGAGGCGAGGAACTGCAAAGAATTCTGGGAAACAAGTGAAGAACTAGCGTTTTTTCCAAACTTTTCCTGACCTTAGGAAAAGAAATGAAACCTAGCAAACCAAGCTCTGCAATGTAGATTTCATTTTAAAAAAACATAGATCAAATATCATACTATGTATTTAGCTTAGCTATACTTATTCAAACCATAGAGACATGACACAGTTCAAGACTGCTAATCTATTTAGCAGTATTCTAAGTCTGAACGGCTTTCTTGCAGGAATTCATGGGAAAGCCATTTCGGTGAAATGTAAGTCACATCTGTTGGACGGAAGCCTTGCTTTGTCGTCTTCGGACATTCCCTAACCTTGAACCAGGTCTCAGAAATGGTCGCGCTTTGTTTACCTCTTACATATACGGACAGAATGAAGACCAAAAACCTCCAGCATCCGGAATACAGATCTTGACCACACCTCTTCCGCGACAATGTTATTGTAACACCCTATTCAACCGCAGAAAATGTTCACGGTCAACAAAGTTCAAGAGCTGGTGGCGCTCGTGGCGGACATCGAATGGCCTGTCGCTTCTGGTCACT
Organism: Anguilla anguilla; assembly: GCF_013347855.1. NCBI lineage: Eukaryota > Metazoa > Chordata > Actinopteri > Anguilliformes > Anguillidae > Anguilla > Anguilla anguilla. Next base: position 25,975,789 of record NC_049209.1, read on the forward strand.
AACACAGGCAGGGCATGTCACGGCACACTGTGGCCTCCCAGTTGATACAGTTGACTGATAAACGGTCAGATGTGTGGGGTATTGGGTGTCAGCGTGTCAGAGGATTTAGGGGAGGTCACTGGGGTGAGAGAGGAGGGAAACCATGTACACCCCTCTGCCCAACCCCCACCCCCCTCAGGGCGATGCGCAAATAATCTGCCGGGCTGTAAATCTCACACTCCAAAGGGATCGGGTGAAGCATGAATTTTTAAACTGTATAAAGGAAGAAAACGCTGAACCTCAGTGGGAGATTGGAGCCCTGGATACACTGGACTCACTATCAAACTTCCCTGCACAGCACAGCCAGGTCAGAGGTCAGAACAACAGGGGGTTCAGCCTCCTCCGGGGGTTTTTAAGCATTCTGCCTGCATTCCCAAAGCCCGTCCAGGGCCGCTGTGCTTCCTGCACTTACAACAGGCCCAGCACACCCGCACGCACGCACGCACGCACACACGCACGCGCACACGCGCGCACACACAGGCACGCACACACACACACGCACGCACGCACGCACACACACAGGCACGCATGCACGCACGCACACACACACACGCACGCACGCACACACAGGCACGCATGCATGCACGCACGGACACACGCGCGCGCACGCACGCACACGCGCGCGCGCACACACACACGCACGCACGCGCGCACGCACACACACGCGCACGCACGCACACACGCGCGCGCACACACACACGCACGCACGCGCGCACGCACGCACGCACGCACACACAGGCACGCACGCACAGACCTAACTTGCATAAATGAATGCTTGCACACACACGCACAATATTAAGGGTTTTCACCATTAGGCAACTGACAAATCTCACTCTGAGGCCTCCAGGCCAAAAAACAAAAAACAAAACAAATCTTGGTGGTTCATAAAGCACGCTTCTCCATTAGGCCGCGGCGCTAGCGAAGTAAATATTTACACCCAAGCAGTTGTTACAGGTGAGACTCACTGCATGCGCTGTTTAACTACAAGCAGGAGTGAACTGAGAGTCACGGAGCATTGGCTTTGAATGCAACCTCTTCACATGCCTCTTCCCAGCATTCTCGCAGGCGCTCGTCAAGCCGAGACACCACCCTACGGGCCGTCCCTGCCTGGCTCTGGCTCTCCACCAACCCGGGCTGCCGCTGCTCACCGCTCGAGATTGGCATCACTTCGCGCACAATAGTCCTATTCACGTCTGCGTGAAGAAAAAAGAAAAAAAAAACACAGACTGCAGCGCTGGCCAAAAATAATTCATATCTCTCAGGTTTTCATGAGACAAGGTAATCTAACACGTTCACAGAGCGGAGCCTGGCGCGGGGCCGCAAAGAATATCTCCCTTCCTCTGGCACAAACGCGGGCACGCAAACACAAACATGCAGGCGTGCATGCACAGACCGACACGGCCCTTTAAAATGAATCCGTTCACATTCATTTCCATACAGTTTTATTGTGCACGTTGGTTAAAAAATGGTAATTTGTATTTGGCTCAAAGACCCAGTTACATTACACATCAAAACACATAAAAATGTACAAGGATGAACAACAAGGTGAATACATAACAATAAATAACACACATTGCATGTTTAATAACACACATTTCACGTTTAATACACATTGCATGTTTACGTAATACATAATAATAATTACAAATTACATGTCTGCAATTTGGCAGCTAATATAAACTGAAAGTGAAAAACAGCAAGAGCACACGCTAAATAACAAAGATCCATAAGACCTAGCCTGTATCCACTCAGGAACATCCCACTAGCACACATGTACCGCTCGGAAAAATAAATCACATCTCAGTGCGGTTAAGTAGTGGTCCAGGCCAGGCCAGGGCAGGCAGTTGTTTTTGTTTCCAATAGTTACCGTGGTTGAATTCGCTACGCGGGTGCACACACCGACGCCAAGTCACTCATAGATCAGACCACAGTAAACATTTCAGTTAGGGCCACAAGACAGAACAGATTTAAGCAGTCATCCATGAAATTATCAACAAATTTCACAGAAACGTCAGATCAAATGTAAATGTTTGGGGTAACTGAATAATTAAGGGCAACGGGCTGACATGAAACCCAAAAATTGATACAACCCTCCTTGCCCACCCCTGATCTAAGCATGTTGTTGGATACATCCTGTGTCTTGGAGATTACTGGGTGGATTGGGAGCGATCCACATGGCCTGGTCTCCACACTCTGTGCCTAATTAGACCCCCTCTTACGAGCATTTGGTCTGGTCTGGTCCTGTATTTTTGGACCCCCTCTTACAAGCGTTTGGTCTGGTCCTGGTTTTTCAGACCCCCTCTTACGAGCTTTTGGTCTGGTGTGGTCCCAAGTTATTCTGTCCTGGCAGAGCGCGGGACGTTAATCCTCGCAACGGTAACAGCGGTACGCCGAAACAGCCCCGCGCCGCGCGGGACGCCCCGTCAGCACATTCTCCGCGCAGTCGCCGGCGGCGAGAGAATGAGAAAGCAGCCATTGTCTTCTGGAATTCAGCCCGTCGCCCTGAAACCAGCGTGCGGCGCAGACCTGACAGCGAGCACAGTGCTGCCTGCCCTTCTCCCTATAAACAGACCTACATCTCTTCACTTTCAACAGCTATGAAGTACGCCCACTGAAACACAACACGCAATAGGCCTAAGCCTAAATACACTCTGCATACACATAAGTAGGCCTACATATACAGGCTACACAGAGACAAGGCACTTTCACAGTGGATGGGAGAAGCCAGTCTGCTGATGCGCTGTCTGGCAGCCTGGCAACGGATTTAAACAAACATGGAGAATACGGTGTGTTCGTTTTTCATCTCTCATCATCTCTCAAAAAACCTTAAGTCTGTGCTACACGTGCCCTCCTGAACAGCCCTCTTGATCTTCCTGCCTAACTGTCTCTCAGTCGCTTAGTAAGGCTGCCACATGCTTAGCTGAAGTGGTGAGGTTTCTAGTAGAAAAAAGGGTGGCTTGCATCTTTCCAGTGGGTGCTAAGCATCAGCATGGGTTGAAGCTACTCTGCCCCTCCCCCACCCTCACTGTAATGTGTCTTGGGATTCATGAAAGGCGCTATATAAGGCGCAACTCATCATTAACACCGTGTCCTGTGAACGCACAACTCCACATGCGAGCAGAAATGAAGCTTGTATGTCGTCCAGAGCTCTGTTTTTCTTCAGCGCGTGCTAGGCTAACGCATTCTAGACACTGCACAGCAGCCCTCCAAACGGACCGATGATGTCAGACCACAATCTCCTCCAGATCCGTTTAGGTGTTCTCTCTGGGGAGGGCGGGAAATCGCTGCCACTGCATAATTAAGGAGTGCGACGCCAACGCCGCGCTGCGACACTGTCCCCTTCCAGTGGCGCGCTTCCTCCGGTCCCCTCCCACACGTTAGGAAGCACGCTAGCAGCTACGCTCGCGGCTTTATCGCTGATCTTCAAATCTGCTCCCCACAGACGCCTAAATCCGAACGAGTCGGGAAAAAGTGTTCTGCCTCGCACCTCTCTCTCTCTCTCTCTCTCTGCCACACATCCGCAAATTTACCCTCAAAAATACACGCCGCCAGCTCAGATTTCCTCTGACAGAATGTCAGTCGTGTGAAGTACAACCTTACACACGTTGTTTCCACATTCCTGTCTCTTTCCCCACTTCAACTCTACCCTCCATTTACCATCACAGTGACAAAATCAGTATTGGAAGCAAATGGGGGGGGGGGATAGAGAGAGGGAACACAGGGCTAGTGTTAGTCCTGTGTCTGTGTGACTTATGAGTGTCAGGCGGCGGGCCTGGACTCTGAGGCGTGGCTGGGCTGCGTGGGCGTGGCCAGCCTTTCCGGTGAGGGGGAAACGGAGGGGTGTAGACAGCTGAGGGCGGGGCCCATCGGGCTCCCATCACCTCTGGGCTGAGTGATGGACAGCAGTGTCTGTGCCCGTGACCTGCGCGGCACATCTATAGCGAAGGGGGGGGTCAGAGGTCAGCTCGTAGCCAGCCGGAACGCGGCCTTGAAGCGTATGGCTTGCACGCTCGACTCCCAGCAACCCCTGCTCCCGCCGACCCCCCAGACCCAGCTCAGCAAAATAAAAACTGACACGGGAAGAGAAATCTTTAAACACTTAACCTTTAAATAAGCACCAGCCTGGCCTCCTCTTCAAGGCCTTCCCCACCTCCTAGAGAGGGGAACGCACACACACTGCCACGCGATGGATGGTTGCACACAGCCGGACCAGGAAAACACACACCTCTTTGCACACACAAGTCTGGAAGATTTTACCTGCTCTACATTGTGTACCCGTTGTGTCATTTTTCTGTGAACTAAGAGGACCTAAAAGGCAACATGTCTGAAGTCCCTCCCACTGTGGAGGGGAAGAGGTCACCAGACAGGACTAAGCCCTGAATTTAGGACTTATCTGGTCCCAATTCAGAGGCTCTGGGCTTTGTCAGACATGTCCGCCCAAAATAAATTAAATCAATAAAAATGAACAGCCCTGCATTTCAGTGGTACAGATAAGACAAGAAATGGAGGACAGCTGGAGATAACACAACATCAAATTACTGTCCCTTCCACTGTGGTCAGATAACAGATAAAAGACTTTCTATCAAGAACTGTCCTGCTGTAAAATAATGGCCGGTCTGCTGGTCAGTTCTGCCATTTAATAAGAAAGACTAATGCAGTGGAGTGGAAGCAAAAAAAAACAAAAATAATAATTCAGCAAGTAGATTTCTGAGGCATGTCAGCCACAGAGTTTACTATTTTTAAACCTTAAAAGTGAATTCCAACATTCTGGGATGAGGAGAGTGGTGAAGGCCAATGGTGAGCGTTTGATAGTGTCGTGCAATCCGTCCGCGGAGGAAAGTAACCATTTAAAAACCTGCCAACACATCGGAATTTAAGTAGGTAGCCCTATTCGGCTGGAAAACCACACTCTCTCTAGAAAGGGATCCATTCAACGGCTTTGTAAGTGTCGCTTTGAAGTGGTTTTCACACTGAAAAATGTGCTTTCTTTATCGAATCCAAACAGACAAATGCAAGACGAATGAAATCCACAGTATTCGGTCATCACTGCTTCCATATCAAGGACTTCACGATCATCAAACACCATTTAAAGCACATAACTATATTTTATACACACACACACAAAAATATAATACATACACCAGTAATAATCATTTCGTAGAATGTAAATATTTTACATATTATGAAAACTGAGGTTCATGTATATTTCTGCATACCTAAGAGCAGCAGCCAGTGTACAGTGACAGGGCAGAATTTCACAGAAATTCAAAACTCATGGTCAATTTGATAACTGATACATTTGTGCTCTAAAAATAACCAAACAAATAACAGCCTCCAACACCACGACTCAGGCTTCTGCACTCATGAAAATTAGTTTACAGACTGCAATGATAGCATCAGTGAGCTGCAGCTTCCCCATTCTGCACGTTTGCAGTTGCTTTGACAGAAAGCACAGAGAGTACGAGTGCGTTCCACACTGTGGTCTGAGGGACACCGTGGTCTGGTGGATACTGTGGTCTGAGGGACACCGTGGTCTGGTGGATACTGCGGTCTGAGGAAATGCACAGAAATGCACACAGATGCATGACCACGCGTGCACATGCGCACACACAGACATACATGTGCACATGCCTAATGTACAATTCATATACTAATGTACCTATAGTGTTTTGCAGGCAGGCCAGTTCAGGAGGTGGAGCTGTGTGGTGGAGCGTATAGGATGCCTGTTTGTGAGTTTGAGAGTGGATATGTAGGACACCGCCCGTGGTGAAAGAGACAAGAGCGGAGAGGTGCAATAAATCTGTAACGACACGGATCTGTCTGTCCAGGGGAGGGGGGCTGGGGACGGGGCCTGGGGTGGGTGGGAGGGGGGCTGGGGAGGGGGGCAGGGGTGGGTGGGAGGGGTAATGGAGAAAACACAATCCGCTTCAGCAAATCACTGCTCTCTTTTTCCACCACGCTGCTTGTGAGGGCCGTGGCAGTGCGGCCTTGAATTTCATCCCTCATTCACTCTTCCCTCCTCCACTCTCCCCTCCCTCTATTTCTTTTTCTAAATGAACTTGTGTGGACAGGGGCAGAGACTGAGGGGGGCTGGCGGGGTAGCGGTCAGTATGAGAGAGAGAGCAAACAATGGTCAGTCATGGTGAATTAATGAACTCTTTGCACTACAGATCTGGGGGGGGTCAAGGGTCAGTGGGGTCAAAGGTGTCAAATGATCCATAGTGGAGAACTTTGAAGACCGAAAGTGGAGAAAACATATGTATTCTACAAAAACCAGATAGGTAGAGAGATGACGAGACAAAAAACAAGGAAAAAGAGAGGCAGAGGGAGTGCAAGAGAGGTAAGGGGTGAGAGAGACAGAAAAAAGATAGAGGGGGGAAAGGCAAAGGGAAAGAAGAAGGGAGGAAGAAACAGAAAGAGGGACAGAAAGAAACAAAGAGAAAGGGAGAGGCAGACGGACAGGGAGAGGCAGTGCGAGCTGGTAGTCAGATACCCAGTACATGCAGATAAGGCAGAGAGCACACAGAAAGAGGAAACCGTGTTTGATGACAACATATCTGTCCACCGGACAGCATTTCAATCCTAAGTGGTGTGCATTTCCAGGGGTAGACGGAAATAATTTGAAATAATGTAAGAATTCCACATTTATTAGGCCAACACTTTTTACACTTGCCCCTGATTTCGGGGGGCCCTGTCCGCCAGGGTTCCACTGCGACGGGCCGATCCCATTACAGGCCGTTCCACGTAACAGGATTGGAGAGGGTAACACGGGTAACACAGCCGCGTCCTGCTGGGCCCTCTGGGACCCCAGAGTAGCTTCTGGGTAACGGGAACAAGCTTGGAATGAAATGGCTCAGGACTCCTGGCTGCGTTCCGCACGTGCAAAAAGGGAAAGATGAACACCAGAATCGGCAGTGACCTCGGTGGGTGCGTCGGTGGGTGGGGTGGGGGGGACGAAGTTGCTATGGCGGTGATGTCATAGAGCAGAACTGCTTTATACTGATTAAGCGCACAACTCAGCTCCTGGCTGGGGGAGGGTTAATGCGCCATTTTTAGGGTGCTAACAGCACAGTCAGGCGTGGAGCACAGTCAGACACATCCGCGCCTGAGACAGAAGGTGTTAAGCACCCGCACTGGGGGGAAAGGAATCAGATGATTGCTGAACTCTGGTAAACCTTCATCAGACTGAAATCTACGCAATGACTTCAAAGCTGGAATCATTTCCAGCTCACCCCGCTCCCTGGGATTTTATCAGTCCTTTCATCTCGCATGCGCTGGCGTCAGTTTGCAGCGGGTTTTGGATTTCGGCACTCTCTCCTTGTCCTTCCCCGGGTCACTGCTCAGCCACCGGGTGCAGATTCTGAACTCCTTGATCCCTGAGTAAATTTAACACTCCCCTTTCCTTATAGTCGTGCATACACCGCTCGATCACATTTAAATTTACGGAATTTAGGCATTCGGCAGACACCTCTAGCCAAAGCAAATTACTGAAGATGCATTTAGCATGGTTAAAAAAAAAAAAAAACACCACTAGATCTAGAGATAGTTACAACGGTAATCAAATCAGTGCCACCACATCTGCAAAATAAGGAAAAAAAACCCAAACACACGCATGCACAAAAAATGTGCACATAATTGCTCACCCAAGTGCATTTACACATAAATGTGCGCTCTACACGTGTAGTCTCCAGTTAAAAATGTGCACACAAATGCTCACCCAAGTGCACGTATGTACAAATGTGCACTCCACACCTGTGGTCTCCCCATTATTCAGCCTTAAGCACACCGGTGAAGATGCCAGATCCCAGACATCACTCTCAATGGGCAGGAGAGTGTCAGTGTCAGCGCATGGACCTTCACTCACACCGAACTCCTGGCAACACACCCAAAATGGTGGTGATCCTTCTACTGACCACAGGGACCCAACTCATCCACACCAACACAGACTCTGAATGCAGGAGAGCATGCTGGACAGACGGTACTGCAGACCACTGAACCCCGTCGAGTTTTACAAACGAAAACCAGACGGACTTGAGAGCAAATTATGTTCAATATAAAAGAGGAATAAAAAATGAAATGCGAGTTGCAGAAAGCTGGCAGAGGCCCATTACTTTGAAGGCACTTCAAAAGACGTCAACAAGAAAATCAGCAGGCTAGCCAGAGTTGCTCTGCATATGGGAGCAGGACTGACAGGTATAACCCAGCAGGACTCTTAAAACGCTGTGCGTTCGAGGCTATCCACGTCTTCATCATTATTCTGAGGCACACTCCAGATAACAGCACACAATTCAGGAAATAAAATCCATGATTGGAGCCCCACCTACACAGGATCACAAGCTGTCAAAAGGAATAACTGACCACTTATTTTGATGGCACAGCACAGCCATGTAAGCAGAGTCAGCCTGGTCGGCCTCACAGTGACCGTTTCCACATGATGCAGCTGTGCTGTGGCAACTTGCTGGCTAAAGCCCTAGTGATATAAACTGAAATATTAATGGATCCAGTTGTGTTATTTCTTCCAACTGGAAAAGTAAGAAAGCGTAAGGAGCCCACCAAATAAATACTTTACTAGCTAGCTACACAGTGTGCGCCATTGACAGCATAGTACCTGACCACCACTGTCGCGCGAATGCTAGCAACCTGTTAAAACAGCGGACGGTCTCCGGGGGTGTGAACGAGACCAGCCACTGCCGATTCTGGAAAAGTCAATACGCCTACGTTCCATGCGCGAAAGCGGCAAGAACCGCAAAGTTACGAGACTGACAAGCGAGGCTACTGCCCCTGAAAACAAAACCGCTTCACAAACCGCCAAGTCTCAGAGGCTGACCGCGCCGGCACGTTCTTGACATACAACATGCGACTCCCCGGACCCCGAGACAAGCGATAAACAGTGAAAACGAGGCTCTGCAACATGGAGCGCTGAAATGTAAACGGTGGCGGACGCGGCATGGCGGCTGAGCCGAAGGTTAAAAGTAAAGCAGCTGTCGTGGGAACATTCCGGTGCTTTTTGTTTATTTGGTAAACTGCTACTTCTGTGACACCCAGAGCGTTAGTTCTGCGGTTCGTCCCAGGAGATGGGCTGGCAGTTTGGGTGCAGAATGTGCCCTGCTGAACAGTTTACACGGTTCCAACAGCCCACCTACGACAGGACCCAGTCTTCACTCAGAAGCCCTAGTTCTGTGCGATTTCTGCTGTGAAGCATTCATTTGCCTCAATTTCATTAATTCTAAAGGAATCACAGTCATTAAAAAAACAAAAACATCTCTTAAAACGGCCAACCTCCCTTTTAGGTCTAGTCTCTTCAGATGAAGGCCTCCAACACACAATATAAAAATTATACAAACCAACAAAATATCTCACTAATAAATTAGTTAAAAATATGATTAGTTAAATGAGTTAATTTGGCAAATTAATGCAAAATACAAAAACAGGCAACTGTATCATACATGATATCATACAAGCAAAAACATGAAATAACACAAGTTTGCAATAATACAAAAGCTTCACTTGGCTGCATTTATAGTTTAAATTGGCAAATACTGAATATAAATTGGATGAAAAACTGCAACACTGATTTCTGCGGCCGCAGCACAATTCTGAGAACCTGTGCAACTGAACAAAAGTCTTCCAAACAGCCGGAGTCTGTAAACCAAATGGAAATATGAGCATCGTCACCAACACCACAGAAAAGCACTGTGCTGCTGCTGCTGCTCCCCCTCTACCCCTCATTTTCTCCACACCAGGAGTATAGTAATTAGGCACTTTTTGGCACGCAACGGACTCGGAGAGACAATGGTCACATTTGTTTTTTTTCCCCCTGCAGAAAACAGCATTCACTTGTTCAGCCCATTACCTCTTCCTTGGTGGTCTGCTCTGGTTCTCTGGGGATGGACGGGTCTGGGTTGGATCATCTCTGTTTGGAGTCTGTTAGGACTGCACCGACCGACCCCGTGAGAAGTTTTTCTGTCCTCCAGAGCTAAATCCCCACTCTCCCTAAAACAAACCCTTCCCCTCGACCACACACCACAAAAAGGGACGGCAACAAGGGCTTAATTGAATCTAAATGAGTTTCGTTTTGGAGCTTAATTGAATGGGCATCCTTTGCTCCCTGCATCCCACTAATCACCTAACGGACAGACAAGGACTCCCTCAGTTGATTACACTTTCACACACACATTCATCTGTTCCCTTCTTCCCCCCTCTGATCACTTTCATTCTTTTCTCCCTCTCTTAAGACAAAGAAATGACCCGAAAGGATTTGTCTCGCAAATCAAGAAAGCCTGAAGCTCAAAAGAAAAAAAAAAAACTGGCTCTCGCAGTCCACAAAATAAATGAATAAATAAAAAAAAACTTTTGAAAGAATATAGGGCTCATAAATCACCTACTTCCTCCAAGACGCTCCACCTTGTCCAGGAGTCCAGATTTCCACATAAACCCATAAATCTTACACAGGCCTCTCCCAAGGGTTCCCCACTGCACTTTCTCCCCATTGCAATTTCCCTCCTTTCCCTCCTTTCCTATGCACGCACGCACGTACGCACCCATGCACATACCCACGCACTCACACACACACGCGCACCCACACACGCACGCACCCAAACCCACACATGCACACACCCACACAACCACCCTCTTACGCACGCACGTACCTACACATGCAAACACCCACACACACACGTATGCACGTACATACAGCCCGTCCCCATTTCCACTGGCAGTAAGTGGGTTAAGCAATAACGACAGCATTATCAATCTCCTGTCAGGGCTGAATAAAAGACCCGGGCCCTGGACAAAAGCCTGATCGGCCAGGCTGTTCACAAAGCGCCAAGAGCGCCAGGGCCCATTAGAGACGATAAAGGCCACTCCTCTACATTTACAGCTCAGCTGCAAACTTGAACTTGCATCGGCAACAACATGAAAATACCCTCTTCCATTTCCAAGGCAATGGCTCAAGGTGGTTTCTCCACTAACGTAAGATGAGCTGACGCTGTACTGGTGAGCATACTAGTATTTGCCGCTGTCCGTCGAGAACGTCCTCTTTTCATTGCATAAGGGGGAAAATACGAGGGAAAATCGGAGATAAAATGCGAGAGATTCACACAAGGCCTGCGCTGGAGCAGAATCATCTGGGGATCAGCTGCTGGCCCGCTTTTATCTGCACCCTCGTTCGTTACAATTTATTGCATCAGTCTGCGGCTCCGCGCGGGTGCTAGCGCTACGCTAACTGAAGCAGCATGCGCTCACAGCACAGGGGCCCCAGTGACAAAACACACCCCAACAGAGGAATGTTCCCGCTTTTCCGTCTTAAAGAAGCTGCAATGCTCAGGCCCCTGCATTCATCACAAACGGCAGGGCGGGAGGGGGTATGGGGGGGTCGAGGGGCGGATGATGAGAGCAGCATTGTTCAACTTGTTAGAAGTTCACCCCCTTTGAAAAAGAGCTGCTGCTTCCCGGCACTGTTGGAGACTACAGATTTCTATACCGGAGAATCTCGCAAAGGAAAAGGGGGAGAAAAAAAAAACAGGCTAACGTGAAATAAACAAAAACCAAAACCTCTTGAAGTGTTGAACCCCACTGAGGCCTCCACCACAACGGGTTCGTACCATTAAATATAAGATTTTATACATTCAATATGTGCCTCCTGTTGAATATGACAATTTATACAGGGCAGAATGGACAGAATGGTTTAATTCTGCCTTTTGGACCCATATCTCAGGAACTTTCTTTCACAGACTCATCCAGCTCTCAAAATGTTTAACTAAGGCAGATAATATTCTGTCATTCATACACGATGCAGAGTTACATTGTCACCATAACCTGTCTTCTCCTGGACTGACACAGTGGCCTGACAGGAATAATATCACAATAACAGCATTCAGACAGACAGGGATCAGCCCGGTTAAGCGCCGCTGATCTGTATCTAAGGGGCACAAGGAGAGTGGTGGAAATAGCAGAGCCCAGTCAGCTCTGGCAGTGAACTCAGGGAGCGATTACTTAGCCCTGATGCAACCCTGCCCCAAGACTGCCTGCGAGAACAGTTACTTCTGCATGTCACTTCATTTCATTTCTGGGATTTGGGAAGAACAAATAAATAAGTGAGACAGCGTCTCCCTCCAATGAAGCGTCCGGCTCACTAGATTGAACCCGAATAGCTGCATAATTGCAGTGGCGGTGCGTTTCATTAGCTCACAGCGGGACAGCCACGCAGGCCGCATTCCCCTCCGGTGCTTCGGCGGAGTCGGTGTGCGCTGGGCAGTCCGAGACGCGGTTTAGTAACGCACCATTAGCGCTCCCCCGGCCGATCGCCGACGAGCGGAGGATTAGCCGGGCCGGGCGCTCGCGTGCGGAGACGTCAAGAGCAGCTGTTCCGCAAGTTTAGCCAAAATCAAGGGACCGGCAGGGGGTAGCGTGCGGCTCAGTCCACAGGGAGCCAGACTGAACAGGAGGACCATAGGTCCAAGTCTCGGCTTGTATCCTTTCTGTGAAGTCCTTTCTTTTGCAAATCTAAAATCCTACTGTGAATACTAAAGTGCTTACCAAACAGTCAAGATGTGAGGAAAATGAGCAAAAAATAATAATAAAAATAAATCAATAAATAAACAATAGATCTTCGGTACATTTTGCACACAATGGAAGCAGCACTTTGCTCATCGCTGTGGAGGCCAGAGGGAAAGTGTGATCTAATGCTGTGAGGTGATGTCACCACACAGGGAGCCTGCTTGTAGACAGACATCGAGCTAGTCTCTTACCGCCCCGCTCAGTCCCTGTGCGGCTGTACCACTCTATACCACTGCCTCTGTGCAGCTGTACCACTGCCTGTGTGCGGCTGTACCACTCTATACCACTGCCTCTGTGCAGCTGTACCACTGCCTGTGTGCGGCTGTACCATTGCCTGTGTGCAACTATACCACTCTATACCACTGCCTCTGTGCGGCTGTCCCACTGCCTGTGTGCGGATGTACCACTGCCTGTGTGCGGCTGTACCACTCTATACCACCGCCTGTGTGCGGCTGTACCACTGCCTGTGTGCGGCTGTACCACTCTATACCACTGCCTCTGTGCGGCTGTACCACTCTATACCACTGCCTGTGTGTGGCTGTACCACTGCTTGTGTGTGGCTGTACCACTGCCTGTGTGCGGTTGTACCACCACCAATGCGTGGCACACAGGCGCAGATCGGGCAGAAACTCTGTACCCATGGGGCACCTGGCATGGCTGCCCATGAGGACCGTGGTGTCCCAGACAACAGCCTGCTTCTAATAATGCAGATTCCAGGCCCATGGAAGCCTATCTCTGCCTCTGCCTGTCCTGCTATAAGGCTGGCTTCCCGCCCAAGACTGCTACAGCTGCCTCAGCCCAGCATTGGGGAGGAGGGGGACAGATGTATTTCAGGGGGCTCTAAGGAGAGGAACAACACTTAAGTTAACTGAGCTGATTTAACAAGGATTTCAGCCCCTAGCACATCCACCACACTGGTAATCCCTTCCATACTCTCTCAGAGCCCCCTCTGCCCCTCAGTCCTTGATCCGCAATTACCACCTCTCACTCACAGTTTTATTACCGCAGAGAAGACTATTTTAATGAGAAAAACTGATTGAATAGTTACACTTTTCAATCAAGAAGAACGTCTCCAATAGGAAATAAAAGGGACAAAATAGGATTCCAAACAAAAAAAAAAAATGAAAAAAAAGAAAAAAAAAAAACCCAGACTGCAGAGGCCTTCCGCAATTCAATAAAAGCAGCCGCCACTGGAAAGAGGCTTAACCCGAGCGAGGCCTCCGCACAGCGAGAGACTGCTGCTAATCCTGCGACACGCATGCACCCGCTCGCCCGCCACAGGCCGCACACCAAAGATCACCTACACGTCTGCCATTCGTTTGGAATTACTCCCAAATTAAAGGGAATTGAGTTTAGTCCTGAGTGTGTGAGTGTGTGAGGGGAGTTAGTCAAGCTGGTCAAGCACTTTTGTGAAACCATGACAATAAAAAAAGTCCACTCCTGCTCAAACGCACAGTCAGAAACGCAGGCTTAGTACATGAGTTTCTCTCTGGGCCAGCAGTTACGGCACTTTAACTGTCAAACTTCCACATAAAACTTCCTGCTAAATATTTTGAGTTAAATAATCCAGAGAGAGGGTGAGAAAGCAAATAACCAAGGCATGTTCTTCACTTCTGTACCAGTAGGCCAAACTAAATGGTCTGAATCCAAAGGAAGTTATAAAATGCAAACTCTGGTAGACTGTGAGTGAAAGTTGGACAGAGATGGAAACGAGGAATGTAATTAAAGCTCTAGATTAAAGAAGAGTGGACACTCCTCACACGACACTGTCATTATTTTTAGGTTCTTGTCTATCCTTCTGCGGTCCTGTGCTTCCCTCCATCCCCCCTCCCTCTCTGACTGGGCAGACCTGCTTCAGAATTCCCAGAAATCCCCGGGAGCTGCAGCAGCGTGCAGGAATCCGAGTGAAAAGCAGAGCCACAGGTTGGGGTCTCTGGGAGAAAGCCAAGGATTTTCAGCAGCTTGGATCCACTGCGTGTCAGTTGAACGCTGGCCTGAGGACACATAACACACACACTTCCAGACACACAACCGCCCGACCCCCCTCCCAACACACAAACGCTCCCAGACAAACAACCCCCTAACCCCCACCCCCCCAACACACACACACACACACACGTTTGTGGTCAGTGCTGGTAGGTCACAAAGGAGTACATTATGTAGGTGGTGGGCAGGCAAATACAGGACAGCAGCAGCAGCATTGTAGGGTCTGCACTGTCAGAGCAGCAGAGCGTAAAAAGCACATCAGACCAGCAGCAGACACCTCAGCCGCGTGGGAGCCTCAGACTGACATAAAAACAGGATCCGCTTGCTACCCTGCACAGAGAACAGCGCATGGAACAGCCACAGCCACCACCTGGCAGCCTTCAGAGCAGCTGATCATGTGACCTCCAGAAAGACACTGCCTAAAGGGAACACATTTCTATTTGCTGTTTTCAGAAGATGGCATACCATTGATTTCTGAGTGCCGAAGAGAGATACTGGGGTCTGTAAATGCCATTACACAATTGCCCCACAGTCGCTGAGCTGGAGCCACAGGCAGTAAATGCATCTTGCAGCCATATTTTGTAGGGGAGCTGTGCAACTCATTTTGATGTTATACTGAGCAGTGATGGGATTCTCACTGGCATACCAGTCATTCAGAATGTTACCAACAACAACCCTCCTCCACCCCTTACCACTACAGCATGAACTTACTAGCGTGAGAGAGGAAGTGGGGACATGGAGGCTTATCCAGAAGCAGGAAAACGGACTGAGCACAGCCTGCTCCTCCTGCTGCTCCTCTTTTCTCTCCACTACAATTACAGGAACACTACAGCACAGGTAGGGGCACTACCCTGTAGTTACTGCACCCCTGAGAGAGGAGGGAGAGAGGGACAGAGTGAGAGAGAGAGGACAGAAAGAGAAGGGGGCAGATGGAAGGAGGGAGGGGAGAAATGGGAAGGACAGAAGGAGAGGTCCTGTGAGAGTGCTGGAAACAGATAGAGTAAAGAGAGAAAAAGACTGTGTCTGTCTCCTCAGCTGATTTCACTTATACACATACCCTCACACACACATACCATCTCTCCCTCTCCTTCACACACACACACACACACACACACACGCAACCCTCCTCCCCTGCTGGAAGTCCTCCCTCACAATGACGAGATTGCTGCACGGAGACCGACTCACCTTGTCATCGTTTCGCACAGAGGAAAAACCCTACCTGTGTGTTTTTCCTGTGGAAGCACAACATGGTACTAATTACCAGACACACACTCGAGATTACTGAAATTCCAAAGTAAACTAAGTTCCAGGGTAAAATAAATATCCATGACTCGACCGTGACTGTGTCCGAGGAAGCGGTTAGTTTTAAAAGGAAAAAAAGCACATGCTTCACTTGTGGAATGGGGGGTTGGTGCAACTCGCTTTTTATACTGACGAAACAAACAAGACTGATGAATTAGCAGCACTGACACGCCCACATTTCATCACAATCATTCTTAGACCACACCCCCAAACTACAACCACACAATTTTATTAAACCCTCTACTGCATCAGGCCAAGTTATGGAAACTAGGCACAGATTAGCACTTGGTATCATAGTACATAGGCGCATTATGTCAAACTGCACGATCCTGACGGGTCCTCGCACTGACATCATATGAGAACAGCACAATTAAACCTACGCAGCAATAGGACTGCTTTTTAAGATGATTCCATGGAGGCTTCCTTTACTTTTCACAACCTCTACATCTTTGCTATATGCTACAAAGGGTTCCAAATGAATTATTACGATCATACGCAATGCCAACCCTAAACCATAATATCCTTTGGCTCTAACCTCAGGCCCACCACCAAGTGGTACTCTAGGTATTCCCAAACCCAAACCCACTTCTCTACTGAGTGCATTCACCACATGCTTGGCTGTGAGCTGGTTTCCACAATAACATACCACTCCTGGGGAAACAGAGAAATACACACATGGACATCATCGCATAGGCTATACTTCAACTAGGAATGTCAGCACATACAATGAAAGAGTATCTTAGCCTACGCAGTTGTAATTTTGTACTTAGAAATTACATTATGGGTTCTCTTTTGGTCGCATGCATGAATACAGAGTACCAATTCACATAGGAAGGCAGGGAATTCACATAGGAGGGCTTGAAAGAAATGTGTACTTTGAAAAGCTTATTTCCTTCAATTTCGAAAACGGTCCATTTTTGCATGTGTAACATAGATACACAAAAGCAGTAAGATTTTACCTTCATGTAAAATGAGTAAACCTGAAAATAAAATGCAAGTAGCAATTTGCTAGACCATAAAGGATTAAGTGCCATTTATTACTAAACTCCAAAACTAATTAGGCTATGCCTTAAATTTAAATAAATATTTACAGTTTTTAATGAACACATACATTTTCTGAGCATGAGGATGTATGGAGAAGAGTATGAGTATGAAACAACAAATGTTGAATTTCAGATACACACACATAGCTATAAGAGTAAATTGATTCTCAAAATCCATCATTCGATTTATAGCTGGAATTTAATCCATGGTTCACCATTTTCTTTTTTTTCTTTTTTAAAGAAAAGGAAAAAAACAACAACACTCATTTATTAATGTTTCATTAAATTCATTACATCTTAGAACATAAAGAACATTTACTAACCATACTTAAAAAAGAATAAAATAACTGCTTCACTTATTTTTATTACACCAAGAAAAGTACAAAGTAATTGTATAGTCATTAAAAACTAAGGGAAAAAATCCTCACTGAAAAGAAACTGAACAGGAATTCTGTTGTGTTGGTTTGTACAATTTCTAAACATATGCTTGTGGATATGCTCTGTGCTGTAACAAGGTCCCCTGCTGTGGGTTTTTGAGTCATCTTAGAGAAATGAAGCCGGTGTTGCCAGCTCCTTCTCAGAGAAAGCAGCTGCTGAGCTTCTTCTATTATTATACTTCAAATGTCATTCTGCATATTTGAGTGACGCCACGTTACTATGCACATACATCCCCTGCTCATTATATTCCCACCCCTCTTCCACTTATTCGAAGGGTGGAAGGGTATGAAAACATATTTAAGGAACAAGATGGAACAAGAGATGGAGATTGTGGTCTAAAAAACTAGCAAACCAAAAAGTGATCAAGGGCGTGAACTGTGGTCAGCGGTGTGTTAATTTTGGTACCTCAGGCAGTGTTTAATCTGAGATCCCCCTCAAAGCATATTTATACATGCAAACCACTTCTAAAACACACAACATAGCTTCCCCTGAGGATTTCAGAGCCCAACACTTATTTTTAAATATGGTTTCCCAACTGGGCAACCAATCATCATATTTTGGTCACCCAAATGGACAATATGATTGATGTGGTTTCGATAGATTTGTACCAATATGTAATTTAAGTGACAGTCATTTTAAGTAAAGCCACAATGTCTAGCTAGCTAAAGATATTGCTACATACATGAATATAATGCTACCTGCTACCCATTTTGAATGGAAGTTACAAGGCTAAGAGCCTTTGGCAAAGTGCTAATTTACAAGGAGCTAATAAATTTTATTAGTATTTTAAACAAGTAAAAAACCTATTTAACTGTATCAGGGATTTAGCTATATTTTTCGTTTATGGATGCAAGCCTATGTCTTACATATTTTCCTGTTTTTCCAGTGAGTACTACTTTTTATCATAAATATCTTCAAACACATTTTCTTTCATTTACTTCTTTGCTTTCTCATCCATCTCAATTGAAACTCACACAAAAAATGTAAGATTTTTGCATTTTTCCACTTTAAAGTTAAAAAAAACTGTTTTAGAGCAAACATATTCTGCTTACAGTATTTCAAAATACCTCTAAAACATTTCTACAGAGCAGTGGGTTGAAAAGACAGACAAACAGGCGACATGCGACATTAGCCAAAATCGAGAAATCTGTGTCGTGTTTATCTTCATTTGTTTGAATGCTTTCATATGTACTATCATGTTATAGTGCTGGATGGAAGCCTGGCAGTAAACTTCTGCACTTTGAGTAGGGAGGGTAGAACATCAGGAACCCGCCTCCTCCTAAATCTGGCCGTGACTAGATATACTAATACAGTTCAGGGTCAATGTGTTTAATCCATCTAGCCTAATCCATTTAAATCCTTACAGTGAATGTAGATTTACATTCATGTCTTCTCTGACAGACATTTAAATAAAATTTAAATGTACAAAATCAAGATAAAATGATAAGGGGCTGCTTAACTTGTCATCTTGTGGAGTTGCAGATATGCAAATGATTGGGATGCAAGAGCCAGAAGGCATAGGCTGACCCAAACAATGGGTACGTGTGAACATTTGCAGCGCATCGTGTCTAAACGAATGCTGATGCAGAAAGCACGCACATTGGTCCTCGATACCGCTACCTGAGAAGCAGCTGGTGTACGGGAACTGACATCGACATCCTCATCTGTGAGAGTAGCTGACCAACCTGCTGTTTCCCTCCAAAACATCCTCATCTGTGAGAGTAGCTGACCAACCTGCTGTTTCCCTCCAAAACATCCTCATCTGTGAGAGTAGGGCCAGTCGTTCAGCCTAGTAGCCTAGCAATTTGGGCATGAGGGAAAAGCAGAGAATTTAAAAAAGGACAGGGGAAAAATCAAACAAGGGAAAAGCACCAAGACCGAAAAAAAAGACAAAAAGAGAGGAAACTCAGAGAAAATTACAACTCCTAAAAAAGAGAAAACCTCCTCCTAGGGAAAAATGACATCATCAGTCCTTCCAGGGAGCATGGCTCAAAGGTTTATCTTCTCTGTTTCAGCTCCCATCTCAGATCCACACCATGCGGCCCGGCTTTCCTCCCCTCCCTGTGCTATTCACAGCCTCTTTGTTCTGCAATCCATCCTGCCGTTAGGGCGTCACACAGATCACCCTGTGACTTAATCACCTCCTGCGGCCCGCTCACATCCCCCTCTCCATCCTTCCATCTCTCAGTCCCTGCCAAGAGGAAAGCACGTTTTACTGCCGTAGTTTCTGCCAATGCGTCTTTCTCCCTCCCTCCTGCTACCTCTCTCCCTTCCCCCATTCTCTCCCTCCCTCACCCCTCTCTCCCTGTCACATAATTGTTTCTTGCTATTTTTATGGCATGTTTCCTCTCTGCATGACCCTTCATTAGATATAGAGAAGGGGTTGGACCAGCACTTGGCAACAACACTGACACTTCAAACAATGTGTTCCCTTTAGAAGTCAACAGTGAATCTTGTGTTCCAGCCTGGCTGCTCCTCTCCGCTCTTAATGCCTCAGGGAACCGGCGCAGGACGCCAGAAGGCCCACAAATCACACGGTCGGACAGACGGACACCGCGCCGGCCCACCAACAGAGACAGCACTGCAGCGTGGGCTGAACGCACCATATTGGACAGGGCAGATTTACGTGAAATGGTCCATTCAACCCAGCAATTATCCATCTGTGTTTATTCCTTTCCTCTCTGTATTAACAGCTGAAGCACATTGCCGCTATACAGAAAACCAGCAGGGGGCAGTGGGGTTGCCTCTGCTACACTCTCGGCATAATGCGTCGTAGAGGTCCTTGTTCGTTAAAGGGAACCACCACGGCACATTCTGCGTCGGATTCGGTAACAAAACGGATGAAGATTCACCGAGCGACAATGACTCATCAACCCCCTCCCCCCTCACTCCGGACCACCTGCAGCAGACCTCGCTTTCGGCCAGGCAGGCGAGTCCCATCACCCCCTTTCCCTGGAGCTTCGAACAGCATTTCAAAACAAAGGCGTGGTGAATGGTGACATTGTCGCAGGACACCGATACTGTAGAGCCGATAGGGGCGATGCTGTGACACGTACAAGAGGATCGCTCTCCGACAGGACCCCCGTTAAAAGCTCCTTGCAGACCTACAGCAGACCTCCTGCTCCCAGGCCCCTGCCGTGCCGGTTACTGAAAGGGGGGGGGGCCCACAGGTGCATGTTTGCAGACTGGGAGCGTCACATCGCTCCACTGCACACACTCTCAGATTTTTGCATTACAATGGGGGAGGCCATTCGGTGCGGCCCCTCAGCGGTGTGTGCTAGCAGCACGGAGCAGCCGCGTTGCTTACACGCGACCCGATCTGCACATTGCATGTGAACACGCATCCCAGGCACACGTGTGCATGCACACACGCACACGCACGTGCGCACACACACACACACACACACACACACACACAATGTATAGAAGCATGCGCACAGGCACATATGGGGAGGAGCTCCAGCACATATCTTTGTTCAGCCGATCACCTGTCACTCCATAAGCAAGCATGGGCTGTGACTAAAGGTTTCCCCAGCTATGGCCACTCTATCTCCCCTACTCCATCTCCATCTCTTCCCATCTAACAGACAGTCAACACAAAGCTTCTCCGGCAGTGTTCGCCCCCACCCCCGCCATCTGATTATCAATCACCACCCTTTTGTGTATCCCCTATTTTTGACCCCACTTGCACACGCTCTGTCGTTTCCCCTCCTGCCGCTCCTCTCTTGTCCTCCGCCCATTCTTCCCTCTCGACCTCCGTCGTTCTCGCGCTCTTGCCTACATTCGACCGTTCTGCAGATCTGAAGTCAGCGCGGAACAATGCCGTCACACAGCACCGCTTTATTACCACACAAGAAAGCCTCACAGCTGCAGTTCACACCAGAGGTTGGAGCTCCAATTTGCCTCGAGCAGCTGAAGTTCCCCCGCTGAAAAGCCTTCTAATGAAGTACTCTGGAGTGGAGGAGTCTTCTGTGTGCCTCACTGAATACAGAGCCAACCATGAGAAACAAGCTAAGCTAACATTTGCAATATAGCCTGAGTTAACCCGGGGAAACCGGTTGAGTTAACCTTGCAGTAAAGAGTCAACCCTGGGAAACAGGCAAAGCAAACCCGGAGAAACAGGATGAGCTAACCCTTACAGCACAATGCGAGTTAACCCTGAGAAAGAGCATGGGCTACACTTTCCACTACACAGTTAACATTACAGAACAGATAGTCCATGGCCAAAATAACCTGACCCTTACAATACAGGCTTAGCTAAGAAACAAACTAAACTAACACTTAAAGTAAGTATGCTTTCAGTATAGAATGATTTAGGCTGAGTTAACCTTGTAAATAAACCCCAAGGAACGCGTTAAGATAGCTATTACAGTACAGGTTGAGTTAATCCATAAAACACAGGCTATGCTGACCCAAAGAATACCGGTTCTGAACAGCCGTACGCGTGTTGGCCACTCCATGCACGCGCGTGTGCACGCATGCACTCCATGCACGCGCGTGTGCACGCATGCAAATCCAGGTCACTGATAGCCAGATAAAGAAACAAGCACTCGTAATTCTGCCATTGCCAGCTGTAGTGATTTATAGTGCAACACTGCACAATGTCAGGCAGCGTGAATCACGCTTACATTATACTGAGGCCTTCAGCAAGCACCCTTTCCCCGAGTGACTTGTATAAATGCATTCATGTAGGTTTAGACAATGAACAGTGCTGACACCCTGTCGTCAAAACTAATTTACGTCCCAGACTTTCTGCAGCTAAAAATACAGATTTTATGATTAAAGGCATAAATCACTTTCTTTGTTATTAGTTTGAGGGTACGTTTCGATTGGCCAAGATGGTTTTTGTGTACAATGAAGAAGTATCTTTTTAGATACATACAGAATTTTCTGGATGCCACCTAAGTATCTAAAGTATCATACGTAATGATTCTGAAACTGAAACCACAATCTGGGGCGTATTTAGCTATTAAGCAACAAAGTCATTTGCCTGGGGCCCCCAAAGGTTATGTTTTAACATAACCCACATTAGATCTATTCCATTAATCAATGTCCATATCTCCTAGAATGAGAAAATTGCTTAGAACAACTTTACAGGATCAGGTATCAAAGCATGCAGGGGTTTGTGGTCTAAAGCAAGAAAATCACTTCAAGAAACTCCAAAGCTTCTTGTACACCAACATTAACCAGATTAATTTCATAACTTTAATTCTCAACAAAACATAAAAACAATTTCCATATTGTATTGGTATATTTTTCTTTCAGCTTTCAGGACCCTGCTGCTTTAGGAAATTGTGCAACAATTTAGGAAATTGTGCAACAACTGTGCATAGGCATAGAAAAACTGGTCCAACTGAAAAAAGATTAAACATAATTTCTTGAAGAATAATTGGGTTATATACACATGCACAACCTCTGGAGGCACGCAAATGTCACTGTATGAGCCGCTTTGAAGTTACCTCAAGTACATAAAAAATACATTTTCCCTAGTATCTAGAATATCCTTAATCGCACACATCTAGGGATGGGCAGTGTAGGAGAGATAGAAGGCAAATACTGTGGGCTTCTGCCGACTTCACTGGTCCAACGCATCAACACTTTGAAGGGCAAGGAGATTAAAGCAATGTGGTGTAGTCCAGTCTCATTAGACACACACCAGCTCCTCCAGTGCTGGTGATTAGCGGGGACCCCCTCTGTCCCTCACATCTGTTCTGGAAAGTGAAGGAATGGAAGAAGGCACCCGTAAAGCATGGCAAACTAATGGGAGGACGTGTTAATCCTCGGGCTGGAGGCCCGGGGGGGCAGACCGTTAGAGCAGGTCAAGAAGGGTAACAGACACATGTACCACCCAGCCCCCTTGAAACACCACGTCTCTGTACCCTGAGGAGGGTACAAGGGCAGCTCTTTCTGGAGCCTTCGAGGGGGTGCTAATTAGCTCTAAGCCTCAGGCCGAGGCAAGTGTGGCTCAGCCTCGCTCAAGCTGAAAGGCTAATGCGTTGCGTTTGGATGGTCGGAGAAACCGCGGGAGGCCTTTCACCGCTTCTGAACTCTCGTAAGAGGCCAGTCTTTGGTTAACCTTTGATCTGTAAAGGAAAGCCCTGCCGGCAGCACCTGTAAGTGATTTTAACGACAGCGCACTGACAGACCTGCACTGAACGCTCTGGCCAGCGGGAACGCGGAGGAAATGGGCGGGAATGGAAAGTTCTGGATCTCGACTGAACGGAACGCAGCTCCGAGGGAAGCAAAGATAACGCGAGTTCCTTCCTTTCATGCCGCCGCAGTGTCTGTAGTAGAGCAGGCCCGAATCCCCAGACTCGCTGGCGAGAGCCCGGCCCAGCCCTGCGTGGGGGAAACAAGCAGCTCTAGAACCCTGCCTTCTGAACCTTCTCACCCTCCATCTACATTAACGTTTAGACTCTTAGCAGATGCTCTTATCCAAAAGTACACACATAAAGGTCTAGGCAAAGAGCAGAAGCCATTGCCGCTTCCTTCCCCTCCTGCCTCTCATTTATTCCCTCCCTCTCTGCCTCTCTTTTCCTCTCTCTCTCTCCCTCCCTCTCCACACAGGCTAACAATCGTGAAAATTGCTGAGAGTCACGTTTCACAGTTCATAACAGACTCCCCAACCCCTGCTAAATCACACAAACATCCCCTCTCCCAAAAAAATATCCCTTTTCGCCCCAAAAAGGCACGTCTCTCCATGGGTCAAAGGAAATGGTAAGTCATTAGTCTTCTAACTTCTAAAATCTGTAATGGTTTCTGTCAGGAATGTTCTTTGCCATTACCACAGAAAACAACTACCTGACGTGATAGCTTTAAACGTGTGAAATGCAACGCATTTGAGAAAGATGGGTAGAAGTTAGCACCCACAGAAGAGCAGCCAACATTGCAGGTTTTCCACCGTCTTTTGGTTTCAAGTCTTGCTCAAATCCCATTCCTCACCCACAGGGAAAAGTGCTTCTCCACAGAGCAGTCTGGGTCACGCTGGGCTGGCGGTGATGTCATTCCTGTGCCACCACAGCAGGGCACCGCCTCCCTTCTCAGCCTGCCCGCCAGACGTGCGCGGCAGACAGGCTGCCGCGCCAACGCTCCGGCTGGGCAGGGCCGCTGGCGGACGGGCGGCGGAGCCGCTGCCTCGCTGGCCCAGACTCGCCGTCACGCGAAGCAGCTCTCGGTCAAACGCCGGGCTCGCTTTTCCCTGGCAAGCGTTCAGCGCGAGGACAACGGGAGACACGCATACCACATCTCAGGTATCTTCAAGTCTTTTCAGGTGAAGGTGGGAAAAAATTAGGAAACAGACGAACTGAAAAGCAGATCGTGTTTGCGGTCACAAAGTGTGCGTGCATGTTTTTTTTAGATGTTCCGCATTGCTGAACAGTCACTCATAAGTATTGTCAGGCCACTTCAGCTTACGTACTCATTTGGCTTTCTAACAAGGGGCCTTTATTTTAGTTATAAATGTGATACGCTAAAGTCTGACACGATGATTACGAAGGACTGTGGGACCAAACGCATCCGCACGCCCACTTAACTTCCCCTGCAGGAAAAACTGAAGACAACAACAACCGAGCTGAGCGCCTGGTAGAGAGTTGAGCACGTTTTTAGTGCAGAACAGTCATTTCTCTGATGGGGAAGGGCAGGGGGTCATTAATTGTTGGTTTCACGAGCTGGACGTGGCAGTGAGTAGCTGGCCAAGCGCTTCCGCAGGCCTGGCCACAATGGGGTCAATATTTCCCTCGGAGAAGACCCATAATTTCACCACAGGCATCTCTGAAAAAAAAGACTTGGCCTGAGATACCACCCTCAGAAGCGAGGAGCAGGGAGACTGTGGTGACGGGAGGGCTGGGTTTGTGTTTTAAGAGCATTTCCTGTCCTTCCACTTGGCTGAACTTCCTGTCTTTCACTCCGATCAGCTACCCAATTTTTTTTTCAGGAAAATCTGCTTACATTCGTTCATTCCCTCCACCCATCACTTCTCCCACGCTTCCCATTTGTTCCAATTTGGAAATGCAGGAGAGGTGAGAATGCCCAGAGGACCTGACTAATTATACGTGTTACAGTCAATTTTGTGGGGAACAAAAAATACAGAATACAACACGGCAGCCGTTTGTGGTAATTCTCCCAGGGCTCTGCAGTTATTAGGGAGCTACTGCTGTAGCGCAGCATTTGGGAGCAATTAGAGGCTGGGGGACATGACCCCAAATCCCACCCCCATAAACCCACTTAAGACAAGAGGTGCAGGGTAACGAAAGCTTTGCTTCTCATGCTGACCAAAGCATCTCAAAGAGAGCATGGCGTTCAAGTTGACACACGCTTCGCAGACGGAGAAGCAATCCCAATATTCTATTTTTTTATTTAATTCTTATCTTATCTTCTCAGATATATAAACTAGATATCTGTCCTAGCCTCTCTCTCTCTCGACTCATAAACTTCCATATTAACATACTCCAACCACAGTGTCCTCTGAAAACTGCAACCAACGAAACAGTACATTTTATTTTACATTATGGAAAAAAGGATTCTTAGGACAGACATACAGCGCTGGGCGTCTGATAATATGGATTGATTTGAAATGAAGTAGGCCTATGTCTTATCTTACAAATCACGCGTAATGTTGATTCAAGAGTAAGTACAGAAGCTATGGAAGTGCTCCACCGTTCTAACGTCATTCTGTCATGGGAAGTCTTACCCGTGACCGCAGCACTATGTGAGTCAGTAACTGAACACTGTGGTTCCCGAATACGCAGAGGACCAGAAAAAACACACTTCCCATGGCTTGGTCTGCACAATTACTCCGGCAACCACAGCGGTTCACTGGACCGAGCCAATGTAGCCTATATATCACATAGTGTCTTGGTAATTGTGGTTCTCTGAGTGAGGAAGGACAGAATTACGTAAACATAACAGAAAAGAGCAACCAAAATGTTCCAATATTTCTTTCACAGTTGGTTTCCGCAGAATCTCACTTCCATTGTGCGGTCACAATGGGCCGGTTTGGGACACCTCTCCAGTGGCCACCCAAAGGAACTATGACAAACGCATAGTGTGGAGAACAGAGCATAGAGTACAGGGCACAGAGCACACAAATCTGACAAACTCCGCAACTTCTGCTTATTAAAAGCCCGGTGGAGCAGTGTGCACTTTTTCCATAAGGTTATAAGAAATTTCAGCCAATTAACTCTAAAGTAAAGAATTTACATTAACTGTTTGTGGGCCACAGCCCTGTTCCCTGTTCTCTATGGAACATGGGCTGGTCACCTCATATGACTTAACTGCTCCTAAAGCAATACTTGCAACTAAATTAAAAAACATAAACAAACCAGTAGGCCAAGATTAAAATGGGGTTTTTCATTTGATGAACTAGTACTGCTCATCATTGTTCACTAGCCGTCTACAATCAGAGGGACGGCAAAATTCACTAGAGTAGGCTAAGCTGATCAAAACTATGACCTGAATGGTGCATTCACACTTCAACAGAAAATCCAGTACTGGAACAGGGATTACTGTTGAGTTGCCATGGAAATGAGAAAAGATTTCACCAACTTTGCCTTGTGGTTGCTGAGAGGGGTGTCACGGAAACATAAAAGAATAGAGCTGGGCTAGGGTTTTCCCCCATTGGTACAGAACCAGACATATGGCCAATCAGAGTAAGAGGCAAGCAAGCCAATCATTTGATCTCCCGCCAAAGCAGAGGCCCAAACCCTGCAAGCATACTGATGGCTTGGGTTACATTTCTAAGGAGTTATCCCAATCAACAGATGGACATGTGGAAATGGAAACAAATTTTTCTCAAGACTGTGTATGCATGGTTTAGTGACATCTGCCAGTTGTATGGATATAAAAGCCACAAAAAATTGGGACATGTACACTGAGGTGAGTTCAAGATACATTCCTGGAAAAAAAACCTGATAAATAGAAATTAATGTAGAGTCCTTTCTAATTAAGGTCGAGAAACTAAGCCAAACAAACACGACTTTGTTAAAGCTTAACAAAAATGGTATATGAAACGTTTTATTTAATCTTTTACTTTTTTGTAAACTAAACTTCCCCTTTTGCAAATTGCTTTAGAGTAAAGCAGCCTTTTGAGTAAATGACCCAAACTGAGTGAGAGCTCACCTTCCGCGCTGAGACACTGGCTTTGTTGTGTACTGAGCTGCAGTCCCATCAGATCGGTAGCACCCCACTGACAGCCAGCCTAAAGGCAGGCCCAAATGTAATCAGAGCGCTCTCTATCTACACGCGCACAATTGCTGTGGGGACGGATGGATTCAGCGCTGGAGCTACACAACACTGCACTCTACGGGTAATCTGATCATCCTGTACGTGGGGGGTGCGCAAAGAGGGCTGATCCGTTTCAGGATTTCACTTAATTATCTAATTGATCCAATCACCCACTTCATCTGACATTTTTGATCATGTCACGAGCCGCAGCTCATGCAGCTACAGACTCCATGCGCATCCTCGGTGAAAACGCTTAACTGCGGCCCGATTACACTGCGGCTTTATAAAATTATGCCTCAATAACTGGTTTTAACAAAGACCCAGCACAGTGCACAAACGGATTCCCCAGAACTGGACTTGTGAATCCCTGCACTAAACCTTGGTGCAATGGCTCGCTCCGCAACATAAAATCAAACTCTCTTATCGTGTCAGTGCCAATTACGACTGGAAGCAGGAAGAGAGAAGGTATAACTGGATAAAAGCATCACTCAGAGATGGTGAGTTAATTTGGCAAGGCCTTCTCTAACTCACTACTCAACAGCGACCCCTCTGGTGGATAATATGTGTGCGGCGTGCCTGTTTCAGCAGCACTGAACATGCAGTTATCCAGCCCTGGCTACGACTGCTCAGCTAAGCTGATGGACTGCAGCAGAAAAAGAAGCAGGACTGCAATTGAGCGCGCTGGTGCACGCCTTCCTGAACTGAAGGAGGAAGTGGCAATGATGAGACAGGCCAAAATTCAGTTAGGCACTCCAATTATCAATAAAACAATAAAATACCGGGGAATATAAAAATGTTAAAAAAGTGCAAGTACAAATTCTGAAAATGTATTGTCTCATTGTTATAAGTGTGAGCTAGGAGGTGTTTGTGAATACAGCCTCTGACGCTGACAGAGATGGAATTTGCAGATTTGGGTTATGCACAGGTTTCCTGCTCCTGCTTTAAGTTCTCCTTGTGAAGCCATGCCAGCCAAGATGCCACATCCCCAGCGAGAGCCCACCAGTGGTCTCTGCCATCTCTCCTCCGAAACAAGGGAAACCGCCACCCTCTCTGTCCGTTCTGAAACACGGCTGGGAAATATCTACCAACACAAATAAAATGGCCTGTGGAAAAGGAACTTTACAAGGGATACATAAGGCGTGGGCAGGACTTATATGAGAACCAAGTGAAATCTGTTGCAAAGATGAATGTCTTTGCTCTTAAATTGCCAACTACTCCCAAAAGTAGTGAAGGGGTGTGCTGCTACTGCAATCGGGGTCAAATGCACAGTTGAAATGCTTTAACTCTTCAGATGCTGGTAAAATATTTGAAAACAGCCCAGTAACTCCCCCAGATAATTAATTACATTAAATAAGTTAGTTCTGAATAATGGTGAAAATTACATTTCCTTCAAGATAATATTATGGAAAGTATTTGACCCAATCCATCTGCCACTCCCCTCTGCCCCCCCCCCCCCCCCCCCCGTCCGTCCCCCACCAAAAAAAAAATCAGTGTAACTACAAAAATGATCTCTTCATTCAATTCAATGTTTGGAGATGAGTGAATTTTTGTTTTTGGTAATAATACAGGAAGAGTGAATGGCAATGATGTATAAAGCAACACTTTGGCTGTGGAAGGGTTAATGCTGACAGTCTGGGCCTTTGCATTTCAGCCTCTCCTCTGCATGAATAGATCATTGGCGATAATGGACAGTGACGTGTGTTTGATGTGAATGTAGGGAGGACATACATTACGAGGAACACTTAAAGAGAGATAAAGAAAGGAAAAGAGAGTGAAAAAAGTTAACGGCAAAGCCATCGTGCTCTGAGCCACGTGCCCTCCCGACATATCTTTCATGAATCCATTATACTTCCCTCGACAATGCCAGGAATGGCAGATAAAGGAGAGATCAGTGGACCCGCGGAGTGCTAATTGCAGGGATCTGGCATTTACACACATACGTTTCATTCCAATACCCTTAGCACAGCCAGCCAAAATCGGCCTGCGGTTTAAGTTTTTAACTAGCACCACTCCCCACCCTCCCATTCATTTGAATTGATAAAAATATCCAGAAGCTAAGGTTTGTAGCAAATGCACGGGCCCAATTAGAAAAACTTGTTTGTCAATTTACTGATGCTGCTCATTTATTTAATTAATTTATCATACTCACAGAGGCTCTCACTGAAGGCCTCACTTTCCCAGTGTGCTTTGTCATTTATATTGTGACAGTCATAGAACTGAGGGCTTATCTACAATCTTACTGTTTCTGTGTGGTGCGAAAGGACTGTGTGCTCCCATAGCACATTAAAGGTGGATTTTTCCTCACAGTGTGACAGGGGTAATTGAGTGACCCTTTGGCACCCTAAAGACCAGTAGAACCCTGGGGAGTAGTGGAGGCAGCAGTGCTTTATGGGAGTCAAGAAGTGTGCGAATTCAGAACGTGCTGCTTTATACAGTACAGGCCCTCACACATGCCACGGTTTCCAGCCTATAACAACAGCTGGCTTCACTGCGGCTTCCAGACCTTTCCTATTCTTTCTCCTGTCAACCAAATGTACAACACATGCAAGAGCTTGAGCCTGCACTGACTATCTACCTCTGCCTGCCTCTATCTGTCTGTCTCTGTCTACCTCTATCTGTCTGCCTCTATCTGTCTGTCTCAGTCTGCCTCTATCTTTCTGTCTCAGTCTGCCTCTATCTGTCTGTCTCAGTCTGCCTCTGTCTGTCTGCCTCTATCTGTTTGTCTTTGTCTACCTCTGCCTGTCTACCTCTATCTGTCTGCCTCTATCTTTCTGTCTCAGTCTGCCTCTATTTGTCTGCCTCTATCTGTCTGTCTCTGTCTGTCTGCCTCTGTCTGTCTGTTTTTGTCTCTGTCTGCCACTGTCTGTATGCTTGCACAGTGTGGTTTACCTCCCAGGTCAAAGGTTTTACCATAAAGGACAGTTTCATACACACACACACTCTCACATGCATGCACTCATTTATGCAAACACACACTTTTTCAAGACTTTGCACGGTGTCCTTCTCTGTTAATGATGCACAGTATGACCTACTGGCTCCAATGGATAAAAAAAAAATTAATCTCTCTCTCCTGCTCTGCATTCGACCTCTCTGTTATTCTCGTCTTTACACCTGGGGCCGATGCTGCACATAAAAATCACACCTTCACTGAGAACCTGCAAAGCATTAACCGCGGGCTTGCTTCAGCCTACATCAGCCCACGGTCATAAAACTAAGAGTGCAAGAGACCCCAGCTCCCTCTCGCTCAGTCATTCTATTCATGAACCGAAAAAAAATCTCTAAAGAAAATTCACTCCCAGTTCATAAAGAGTAAAACACATCATTTTTAGTTCCCCCAGGAAAGGCCCACAGGGATTGCTGGGAGTGGAGCGTAGAGGATTTGGGCATATGTTCAAATATTCTGCCATTTTATAATCATACATTTGATGATGTGTCATATTAGTTGCAGATGTATCGTCAAACAATAGAATCCGAAACTGTAAAAATCATTCGATTGGACATATACAAAATGTTCACAGGCCAGAGGTCAGTTCCTACCTGGCTAAGAGCAGTCAAAACATTTAAATTAATAAAAGCCCATTAAAATTATTTTATAGCTCCTGTGTTGTAATTCGCTACAGCACAGGCTTGGAAACATACATGCAAACAATTCATGTAGAGAATGCTTCCTTGAGGAAAGAAAAAAAACCTACTCATGTGCAACTGATTCCAAACCTGTTCTGAATCAGTGTATGCACAGTCCATCTGGATTGCCTTGTACAGAATCTATCCCTGGACTTTTGTTTTATTGGTGGCTTTAGAGAAAAGCATGAAAGGAGTCTGGCAGTCAAATGGGTCGAGCTACAGAATGGGATTTGTGTTCCTCGTGTGATTGTAGGGGTATGGAACGCCATAGCAAAGCTTCAGGTTGTGGAGAGCTCCTGTCATAGTGGGGAGGCCAGCCAGCTGAGGTCGAGGCCTAGGGCCAAAAAAAAAAAAAAACTGCCGTAGTCCTCACCATGCAGAATTCATACTGAAAAAAGACAGGAAAACATTCACTCCTGCTACAGCCGTAGGTATTCTCTCACTTACACATATGCATGCACGAGCATGAATGCACCACCTAATGAATTCCTGCGACACATCATGTTGGTGGGACAGCTTGTGCGTTGTTTATCTTTCTCAAATGGTATCTTTGCTCCGGGCTAAAAGCGTTATGCAGCATTTTTAATGGAGAGGAGGAGGGGAGGTGATGGTGAAGGCCCACACATACTTATGCAATGGCCGTAGCCTACTACACAGTCTATTCCAATGGCACAGTCTATCCCTGCTATGCCAGCAAATCATATTTCAGAACTGATGCAAGCCCACTAACAAAAAACCGCAGTTTAAATATCAGTAGTGTTTTAAACGCTTGAGTATAGATCTTTAATAAAAATTTAAAAAAATCATGAGCAGCATCAAGAAGTTATTCACATCCCATAATTCTGACAAAATGTGACCTATGAACCCGATTTCCAAGAACGAGGCCTATCTTTCTTCCCATCCCTTGTCATAATTAAAATCATAAATAGCTATGAATAAGATATCATATCATAGTACAAACTGTCCCTTCCACGTTCAGTAGCCTAATATATATTGCCATTTTCATTTCAATTTCTTTAATATCTGTGTGTTGGTAGCTATGTTTATCCCTACTACACGAAAAAAAAGCACTGCTGAAAGATGCTTGGGACCCCGGGAGTATTTACGGTGTATGTCAGAATTCGACCTTGTAAGGCGACACCGCGATCGTAATTTGCAGCCTTCTATGTCAGGCATTTTACGCCAGGTGCCGATCCTGGCCATTCCTGAAGGAGCACGGGTTATCAACCACAACAACCGTTAACAATGCTGCATACCTATAGCCTACGTCAGGACCAAAATGGCAACTTCTGACCATGCATTTTACTTTTCTGCAGTGAAACGACAATTCTGTTCAATATCTGTTATATTATCGAATTGAAAAAAGAAATAGGCCACGAAACAAAAAAATGAAAAGCCCAAATATCACTGTCAGCTTTTGGAAATAGGCTAAAGCTTAATGCAATCCTCCACGAGACAGACACACTCCTGTAATAGCCTATTTGGTTAAAATTATAATTTAATTTAATCATTCGATAAAAAAAATGATCCATGAAACATTTCGATTGGGTTGGAACTTTGAGAGCACATATATTTACCCCCTGTTGCATAGCCTAAACAAACAATGCTATTACGGTAAAACAATAGCATAATCGCATAACGAAGGCGTTTCCCGGGGAATACTTCCGAATTATGACAAGTATGAAAATTCACCACTGAATGAATGGGCAATTCCCATAATAGTCCTATCCATTTACATCAAATACCCTATGCATGAATTTTCATGTAAATAATTTCAAAATATATATGTAAACCGCTGACCTTTGCATTTAACCAATACACAGTTCGGGCAATTATATGCCCAATCAATAGCTGTGTAAAATGTAAAATAAAAAATTAATCCAACATAAAGACGGCGAATAAAAGCGGTAGGCTACTAATACAACAAAATTAACACGATTGAGTAAAGGCATATCCGGCATTAAGTTTTTTTTGTCACCTTAAGGATATAAGACGGTAGGCGATTATCTGAAGACTACTCAATTAATAGCCTACTGCAAACCGAAATCAAAAACTTGGAAACCAGAAAGTGTAGGCTATGTAACCAATTAGGCCTACGCCGCCACCCTTTCAATAAATAAATAAATAAATAAAATGACAACTTGCTAATATTTGTTAGGGAAAATTAGCAGGGGTTGGTTGTTACCATTTCGAGAGGAAAATTTTTCAATAATGGATGAAAATACAACAACTAATTCTACACAACCCCAGAAATTTGCCACCTGTTTAACATAAATAAATTCAAGTTTATCTTGTGCAGCGTGCCATAAGAAGAGCGTAGCTACTTAATTGACACATATAGGTATCAGATTTGTGAGATGTCAAGGAAAGTAACTCTGATCTAATTCACACCGTATTTCGGCTCTGCCTACCTTCCTGTGCTTGTCTTTAAAAGGCAACGCCGGCCATTGCATCTCCTGTAAGAAGTCCTGCCAATGTTTCTGGTCCTGGTCGGATGAGACGAAGACGATTTCCAGTTTGTCTTTGTGTTCCGATGATTTTTTGAACTTGCTGTAAAACTCACATAGACTGGCGTTGAACTGTTTGCAAGGGCCATTCAGACTACAGCCGAAGTAGAGCCCGACCAAGGACAGCTTGCTGCCCAGCGCCTGCACGTCTACTTCGGCTTTCTCGCTGTTGACAAGCCGCTCTCCGAGTAGATTCACCAGAAACTCCGACATCGCTCCGACAAGTCCACGAAACCGACCCTAATATTCCGCTCTGCTCTTCCGTCCCCACAAAATAAAAAATAAGGGGAAAATTAATGACTAGATAATGCGTACTCTTCCTCCTTTCCACCACCAAGAAACACTCGGATCGTGGACAGTGTGTGAATATGGCTTGCAGCGTGTATGAGGCGCTTGCTATCTGTTCAAGCGTGTGGTTTCATAAATGCAACTCCCGTACTACTCAACAAAAATCTCTGCGCTGCCCAATGTAGCTACACACAACAACTCGCGTACGACACCTAGTTACACACAGGCGAAACTACACAGTGAAGTTTGAATACAGCAGCCAGTCTACTTTAATGGATACGTATGTCTAGTCGTAAATTAAAAATAGACACGTCTCATTGTAAATCGTTGCTGTGTGAAGCAGATATAAAAAATATAAGCTTGTTTTATAGATTATTGAGACACGTCAAAGTTGCTTAGGCCATAAAATATCAGTCAAGTCTCATTTGTCAGTGAATTCTGCATGGCTTTCATTTGGTATTATCTCTTTGTATCATGCTGTAGGCTGTGCGAAGAAATGCAGTCTTGTCTCAAGGGGACAATTACTGAATAGCAAAAAATCCGTAGCATGTCTGAAAACTTGTAAGGGAAATACTATGTCAAGTTACCTGACTGTAGCTAAGTGAGGTAACTTTACTATCTGTGGCTTCTAATGGCGTTGATTCGTCATACAATTGTCGCAATAGGCTATTAAACTCCTCCTCTTTACTGACTTAGACAAAAGATCATTGTTTAGGCTATCTTCAAAGCATAACGAATTCACGACGTAGTCCTACAACTGGGCCAAACATAAAACTGTATTTTTCAAAGTATGTATGTCACTTTACAATATATAGCATATCGTAATTACATATGAAGGGTAACTTCGAATAGCCTACTTTAAATGGACAGTCGAGACAGCAAATTAATAGAAAGGATTGGGTGCCATCTACTGTCCATCGCTGGTAATGGACGTATTTCTGCCTAAACCAGGCAAAACAAATTGCTCCTCCGTAATGATGAGCAATCTTTCTCAACCCGGGGCACGTGAGCGCGTGTACTTTGCTCCACCAACATTTTGATTATTTGGGCTTCATTGAGACTTTAATTCAGCACAGACTAGAATACATGACCTCTTCTCAGATAATCTGCAAAGAAAAGTGAATAAATAGCCTACTGATTTGGGTTCTCCATCCCTCAGATCATTTTGATCCTCTGAGAAAGATTTTCAGTGATAGTGTGTTGTACTAGATTAAAGACAATTAAGGACAAAGTTCGTTTATTTTATCCAGCCCTTGTGGATCTTGTGATCCTTGAAAAGCTGATTTATTGAAATAATTGTTCTTGGTCCTGAAGCAATTATTGGCACAAGTAACTAACCTTAATTAGTTTGATTTAATCATTTGAGGGACACAAATGCGGAATATCTTTAAATACTGCTACAGACATACTCCTATTGACGGTGTGCTGTAGCCTGGTAAATAGCATTGATAGCATGATGGTCTGCATAATGTCTGCTCTCTATTTGAATCTGGGTATCCTTGTATCACCCAAGGCACCCAAATAAATCATGGCTGTTGAAAGAAAATATCTAAGGGCTAATCCTCTTTAATCCTCAGTGATTACCACTTTATATAGGCTGGAGAGCTACATAGGCACAGTGCCAACCGACAATAACCGAAGGGCAAAACAATGCGTTTACAGGTACTCATGTCTTCCTGTAAGCTGCAACCACCCAGTTCTTTCACGAAACCTCCCAGGCAAACAGATGCCTGTCAAGTGACATTAAATCAATGCTACTGTTCAATTAATAGCTGTCTAACCTATAGAAAAGGACCCCAACTGGAACAAAAACCAGCATGAGCTATGTGTTTGAAAGAACCCAACTGGGCGGTTGGCAATAGCAATCACCCATGGAAATGTCTGTTGACAATAATTAAATACATACCAGGACTGCTCATATATATTGAGATTTTACTCTCTGAGAATTTTTCTTTAAAACAAATGCCACTTGTCTCAACATGTTTCATTCCTCAGCACTTAGAAACTGAAACTCAGTACTAGATACTGGTTTTGGGAGCAGGTTTCATGCAACAGTATAACTTTCCATGGGGAATATTATTCAAATGACAAAATTAACTTGAGGAATGTTTTCTAGGAAATGTTTTGCAAACCATAGCATCAAAATAAGAAAGCTACTTTTAACTTTTTTTATCAAAATGGAAAAAAAAGCCCACGGAATAGATGAGATTCCTTCTGGGAACGTTGAAATACTAACATAGGCAGTGGTGTGTCCTACTCTCTTTAGGTGCGGTGGATGACCAGAGGCAGAGTTTATATATGGTTACACACTATGAGACCCAGCTCTAAAATCCCCAGTGAATACTATCCATTCTGGGGAGTATGTGATAGCCAGCTACAAGCCTATAGCCACTGAGCTATTTCCAGGAGCAAGAGTGCAAGTTAATCACTGATTATGGTTCTGTGTGGTATATATATTCCAAGTAGTATGATACAGAACATGCTGCATTCATACAGTAACTCCCCATATCAAATTAGGGAACTTTTCTAGAAAACAGCCACAGCAAATTGCATGGCTTAAGCACAGATGCTCAAATACAAACAGGAGCAGATGGTTAGATGACTTGTATTTTTAATTATATGGGTACACAAATTAAACTACATTTTGAATTGCACAGTTGAACAGATTTCAACTCAATTTGACAACCTCTTCTGCCCTCTCCTTACTCAAGCTATTAGACCTGTTGCTAGTTAATTGACATATGGATGGAATTTTAACAAAACTGTTTAATTAAATTAATATTTTTATATTAGCAATATATTAATATATTTTTATATGAGTACAATAGGGACCATATGTACTGCATTCATTTAAAAATAAGAGTTAAATTGACACTTTTACAGTTTGCACATTTCAGCGTAACTGCTCAAAAGTATACACTGTCTCATTTATGTATGGCTTAGCAGTAACAGACTTAACATAGACCTCAGAAGAGCCAATGATATTTTTCCATTGCACCGTCATTCTATGGATTATCCAAATGATGTGCATATTTGAAATGATTTGTTTTCGCCTAGTAATATAGGCGGTCACAGTAATATATAAAAGAGAAGAAAAACATTTAACCAATGCTCTCTCTCTCTCTGTCTCTCTCTGTCTCTCTCTCTCTCCTCTCACTCCCTGCATGTGTGTGTCTTTCTATGTGATTGTGTCCATTTCTTCCGTGCAAAAGAGCAACTCAGTGGTCTGCTGGTTCACTGAGCAATGACGTGCTTGTTTTGCTGGAAGAAGCAATTATGTCTCTCACAGCAAGAACAGCCAATGGGGAAGCCTGGGAACAGCTCTCATCTCCAACATTCTAAAAGATCACTTTGTCATCCTTGTCCCTCTCAAAGCGGGCTGCATTCAGATTTATCCACTCTTTTCATTGATCTACTGGTAGTCAACTACCATTACTTTGAAATTTAATGAAATTAAATTAGCTGAATTATTTTTGACACCATAGTATTACATTTTCATATATTCACAGTGAAGTGAAGTTGGAGATCATGATCTGCTTGAGAGATACCTGACACTGCAATATTCTTGGATTAAGAGTGGATTGTATTTAACATCACAACAAGGGAAATGAGGCCTGGAGCACTGGAGTAGCTCTTTACACATTTTAGACCCTGAAAAACTGTAGACCCTGAAAAAGTTGATTCATGAAATCTGCCAAATGTGCCATCTAATTCTTTGAAGGAATGTAGATTGCAGCAGGTTCCACTACACTATGATGCTGGTAGGTGAAGGCCCTTTAAGCATGAAGCCAGTTGAGTGCCTTATCCTGCAAAAACATGGGGAAAGAAAATTGTTTAGACTAAACAAAGACCCAATCAGAGCGCTTAAGTGCTTAACACTTTGGATCTTGGGCAGTTCCTTTTGGCCTCCACACAATGCTCTTGCCATCACTGTGAAGAGAATTTCAGTCTCATCGGTCCATAAGAGCTTTTTCAGGAACTCTGCAGGCTCTTTGAAGTGCTTCTTAGCAAACTGTAACCTGGCAATGTAGCTACCTAGCCATTTGCTTCTTGTAGTGTAGCCTCTGTAGTTCTGTTTGTGAAGTCTTCTCTGTACAGGCCTTCCTTGGTCTACCAGGCCCTTTGCGATTACTGAGCTCAGTAGTGCTTGCTTTCTTCTTAATGATATTCCACACAATAAATTTTGGTAAGCCTAATGTTCGGCCTATTTCTCTGGCTGTTTTTTCTTATTCTTATGACTTTCACTGGCACAACACTGGTCCTTGTGTTGACAAATGGTAATAACAGACTCCAAAGGCAATAACAAAAATCTATAATCATGTCTAGATTCTGAAATCTCTCTTATACCTGCACAAAGGAATTTAACCGAATTAACCGGGATTACCCATGAAGCCATTTATCCCAAAACATTGTGGTGCCCTGAATGAGGGGAACTATGTACAAAAAGTGCTCAATTTCTATATTGTGAAACCAAAATGTGTACAAATCCCCTGTTGGTAAAAGCCGAGAATCTGCACTTCAACCACCAAATTGTTTGATTACAAATCTAGAATTGTGGAGTCCAGAGCCATATCATGAAAAAATGTCTTTGTCACAAACATTATGGATATGCCATATATTTGAAATTTATATCATATTTACTGTATTATTCGTAGGTAATACACTGTGAAATGTGTAAACACTGTGTAAACAGTACAAGAAACACTGTGGGTGCCTGCAAATGGCATGTCTTTAAAAAGAGCCATCAGTTTCCAAATGTTTTTGTAGGCAATTTGGTAGAAAGATATCACATTAAGATGTTATTTGTGTATTGTTTTCTAAATCAAACAATGGAGATGTGCTACAATAGATATGAGAATAATGACAGAATGTGCCGCGTTAGGCAGCAACGGAAATTTAAACCATTTGCAAGTGGGTCACAGATGAGACAGGATGAGAAGCTGTGAGGCAGCTTTAGAACAGACAGCTTGCGGGAACAAACAGAAAAGGAGACATTAGTCATCAACTGGCTTGATGTTAAAAGGAAGCATAAACGATTTTCAAGAAACTTTAGAAATATGTAAAAATACCAATGACTACGTCAAAACCAAAGCCAGCCATAGCCTTTGAGCTGCTTATATCCTTTGGGTTGGGCTGGCTCTGCTCAGTCTAGTCAAAAAACACTTACAGTTTCTTCTGTGATTGGCTGCCTGATGCATGAATTTGTCAAGTGTCCAGGGCTGA
The DNA here is from genome assembly GCF_013347855.1 of Anguilla anguilla. Classification (NCBI taxonomy): domain Eukaryota; kingdom Metazoa; phylum Chordata; class Actinopteri; order Anguilliformes; family Anguillidae; genus Anguilla; species Anguilla anguilla. The sequence continues at coordinate 26,015,018 of NC_049209.1, forward strand.
ATTTGCACACTGTCAGCATGCTTCCCATGAGCAAAAGAATGAGTAATAGCTACCCTTCTTTTGAGAAAGAATCAACTTTATTTACGCACATGCACTTGTGTTATTCACACATTGTTTTATGGACAATATAGAGGAATGTTTGGCACCATTTTTAAAAAGCATTTGACCTTCATGAGAAAATAGTTCAATAACCCCTGAAATACACACTGATATAGATCAGGAAGTGAAGGAGAACAGAGATAAGTTTGGAGTTTAATATCCATGACATGCAGTGGCAGGGGTAGAGACATGAGCTGGCGTGAAGATGTACTGTAGCAAGTCGCTATCCCCTGGCCAAGACACCCGCTCTGGCCCCAGGGGGGTTCTGCCAGTTAGATGAACGGGCAAACCTGCTGCAAAACAGCACGTTAAATCAATGCACGTAAACATTATACATTATACATCCCTGATAGAGTACATTTAGTCCCGTCTGCACTCACATAAACACAGCCAAAAGGAAGCAGCACTGTGGCCCCTCCAGAGCATTTACTGATCCCACTGAGCAAATAGACTACAAGCCTTTTACACAGGTCATGAAACTGTACCATTCACCGCTGCCTCAGAAATCAGCTACCGCCCAGAGGCACTTTCTACCAGCCATTTTGTGGAAGTTCTTAAGTTCTGAATGTTCTCAAAAGTATAAAAACAAATGAAGGTCTCGCTGTAGCTCTCCCGCGAGGCTGGAGTCCTGGTGCTGCTTTTCCGTCTGAAAGAGGCCTGCGGGCTCCAGCCCACAAGCAGGACAGCGAGGGAGGCTTTGAGCCCCTGGGGATGTTAATAATGGAAAAAAACCACCACACCCACTCTCACCCCTCCTCTCCAATGGACCTACATATCTGTGTGTACATTAGTTGCAGGTTGCATATAATTTAAGGTTCCCTGACCCAGGAAATTAAAAAAAGAAAAATACAGTACTGCACAGAGATACACAAACAAACAGTAACATGAAATATATCCTGGAAACTGAGGAATTTCTTTGTTAGCACAAGTAGGAAAGATGTGTACATAAATTATATATTCATTAAATAAGACCAAGAGAGAAAATAAGGATGGTAAGTGGAAGAATAAGGGCACAGACTAGATTATATACAGTGGGAAGTGACTATTTAGCTTATGTTATGCCTGATTAGTTTAGCCTTCTTTTTTGAGCAAAGGATAATACCAGTGGATTGTGAAGCCATTTTTACTATGACATATTTGAAAACCACCTTTGACTAGGGAGATGAGACAGAGCTTAGATGGGTAGGGAGGCAGATGTGTACTGTGGGTGACGTCTCCTAGAAGGCTGGTGATTGGATGATTATGGGATTAAGATCGGAGACAAGGCAGTAGCTGTTATGTTCTACTGCTATTTTAACGGGCATTTAGTGCTGGAGGGCATGAACGCATGTGACAGGTTTTAAGTCTGTGTGTTGATTACAGGTTTGTGCTTTCAGAGATTGCCATTACTAACGTGTTGGGTGGGCCTATGTTGTACTAAATGAAACTTGTATGCATGGTGGTCTATGTTCCTTTTTGTGCTAGCATTCTTGTAAGCAGGTAATTGCTGAGAGAGAAGAATGATCTGTCCATTTTCAAGACCCTGAGATAGTCTGTCCTGATATTTTGAGTGGGTGTGTGAAGTAGTGAAAAGAATTCAGAAGCATTACATGTTTCAATGGGAATTTAATAGGATCACTCAAGTGAAGATCCTTTTACAAATAAAGTGATTTGAGTGAGTGAGTGAGTGAGTCTCTGTTACTACAAAGTAAAGACTTGTTCAGCTGTGAATCTGGGGGTGGCTGCAGGCAGGAGGTAGTGGTACAGTTTAGTTTGGCACCTTTATGAATCTAAATGTCAGTGGAAGGGTATGAGGGAGCCTGTGAGACCTGTGGAAATTTCTGCAGCCAATCCAGAGGCTGTACTGTCTAGTTCATGGCATGCTCTTTGGACGAGAAACTCAAGTTTGGATGACAAGCGGTAAGTCATGAAGACAGGAGAGGCATGTGCACTGGGAGTTTTATGCTTATTAATTTGTGCAGTTTAGTTCTTTGGGTTTTGTCTTTTCAGAAGAATGTGCATTGCCTAAGGATAAGGACACAAGACAGCTGGGCTGAGGGAGTAGCAGGACTGAAAACAAGTTAGTATCTGCCAAATGACTTAATTGCAACATTTAGCAGTCTAATCAGTGCAATATAACCCATGATTTGGAGGACTTTCCATCTGTCAAAATATTGTGGGATTTTTTCAGGGTTGATATCTGTTAGATAGTTACATTTGTGTCTTTTTGAATATGGCAGCATTTGCTCCATTTGAAAGTGAGATCTCGGAGTATTCAGATCTGATTGTGTTCACAAGAGTCTGTTGGTAGCGCCTGATCCATGCGGACAGAGGCAGATCCTTATCTGATTTACAAACTCTTACCAGAATGCGGTTTGCTCAAAAACTGTAACCCTAATGATTGTTTGGAGCAAACTGTAAACCGATTCTGGGTTATTTCATTCATCGGAGCGTGTCCCCACGCCCACATACACGCATCTTTGCCTGCCCGCAGGGTTACATGATAATTTCATTTGCTTTCATGGTTCAGACTGGGCACAGCTATTTTCCTAACCAAAGGCTTATAGGCAAGCTTAAACAGTAAGAGACTGTATCAGTGGGACTACATACAAGAAGTGTTTCACTATCTTGAGCTTGGTGCAATGAATTCTTTTTGAAACATACACAGAAAATTTAGAGTTTTAATTAGACAATAACACTATTTATGAATCTAGAAGGGAGGGTAATGTACTCCATCAGAGTAAGATGTAATACTCTGCTGGAGCTGATTTAACACACACTACATATTTAGCTACGTAGGCCTGTGTGTGTTCTGGTGTTCTACAGTGTGATGCCATTAACAAGAACCTGGCAGCTGCAGTGGCAAATGGATTGATTTGATGAAGTGATTTTCCTTTACTATTCCTATTCAATTCAGCGTGAGGCTCGGGCGGGCGGGAGCCGCGGGTGACTTTCTGATTTTAATTCTTTCGTAATCTATGCGATAAATCAACCCTGAGAGCCGGGTGAACCGGAGAGATTTATGTTTGTGCTTCATTATTAAAAAATGCGGGATAATTTCCTCCTCTGAGTTGGTGGGAAAGATATTGCTCTAACATTGGAGTGGAAAGTTGACAACATTTTTATTTAAAAGACCGCTCAACTCATTGGTTTATGTTTGCATTTTCATCTGGTAAATGGCAGGTTCCAGCTCCTGCTGTAACCAGCACAGAACGTTTGAATTCCTAAATACTTTACTTTTTGTCAAAACCAACAAGTATTTAGGCAGAGATAACAAATGGATATTTAATGACAGCACTACTGCCATTTACAAAAAAAGATGGCAGCAGATCTTTTCTTAGGAAGGAAAAATCCTTTCAGGTATGCTAAAAAGCTGACCACATATGTTATAGCGCAATGATTGAGTCTGTCGTCACTTTTTCAGTGACTGCCTGGTTTGTAAACCTGAGCTCTGCCAATAGGAGCTGGCTGTATAGTATTGTTAAGCTGGCAGGTAAGATCATTGGGATGAAAACTATACCAGCTACCTAAGATTTATTACAAACAGACAGTCAAGAAAGCCAGAGCCATTCTGCAATACCCTCAGATCCCTTTACAGGAAGTTTGGGGTTCTCCATTCCGGCTGGAGATTCTGACTCCAAATGGCCCGATCTGAAAGGGGGAGAAACACAACCCCTCATTACATTACTGGATGGAGGTTCATGTAACATGAAAGTGGCATAGGAGGTACATGTGCAGCATGAAAGAGGGGGATTTAGGTCATAAAAATTATCCCAGATTGGGAGTGTCCCACAGAGTGATGGTACTTAGTTAGTCCGGGTATAGTCTGAAGGGATGAGTCTTCAGACCACGGTGGAAGATGGGCCTCTCAACTGAACCCCTGTGCCACAAGCCTGCTGAGGAGTCTGGTGGTGTTGGTCTCAAGACTGCACTCATTATTACTGCTGCTTTAAATGTTTTGAATGGTAACATGATGCGTATGGCCTGATTGTAGGCTGTTTTGACATTTTATTGTTGTGCCTTTCTTGTCTGTTGTGTGTATTTTTTTTATGGTTTTGTGGTTTTATATACAGTACACACCAGCCTGTAAAAAAATTCCCTGTGGGGACAATAAAACTGAATCGGAATCTCAATCTTTCTCATCCCACTTTTAACCATATACAACAAACTGACCACATAAAATAAACATATATAATTCACCATTTGGGGGACAGCCAGTCAGCTCACTCACCCATTCACCCGTTCGCTCGCTCACTCACTCGCTTGCTCACTCACTCGCTCACTCACTCACTCACTCACTCAAAGAACTGATAATGTGTAGTACAAATGCAAACATCAAATGCAGAGACTGCTGTGTCAAATGAATCATGTTTCCCATGCGAAATGGCAGCTGAATAAAATGACTCATCATCATCAGTTTAAATCTTTTTTATTGCGTGAAGTTAAAAGAGAAATGTGAATGAAAATGTGCCATATCAGCAAAGTTTGTTGTTCTCAAACTGCTTTATAATTGGATTCATGGCTCAACACCGCCTTTCCTGACTTTGATTAGGGAGTTTGAGAGTCGTAATTCCCTGAGGAGGGTTTTGACTTGACATCAGGTCAGTGAAATTAATGGAGGAAAAAGTGAGGAGGGAGGGAGGGAGAGAGAGAGAGCGAGAGATAGAGAGAGATACAAAGGGGGGGGGGGGGCTTTAAGTACTGTAAGCCATTAAGTGCTGTAGAATGAGCCAGCTAGCACAGACAACTGAGCAGCACAAAGGGCCATTAATGAATTAAAGTTATTCCCAGTGTACTTCTGAAGGGCCAACCTGAAGCTTCAATGTCATTTCTCTCCCGCCCCCGTCACCCCATCTCTGATTTGTTTCTCGTCTGAAAACCAGCAGGCAGCCAGGGCTGATGAACTGTTCTGGCAGCTATTTCTTGTGCTTAATAGTGTTTGGAAGAAGATGAGAAAGAGAATTATTTTCCCTCATTCACTCAAATATAATTAATTTTTGTTGATTTAGTATCAGAATTCTGAATTTGTCAAGCAGCCACTCTGGTCTCTGACATTTATCAATACCATTTCCTCCTCTTAAAATCTTCCCTCTCATTATGTTTAAAAAATATTTTAGTATTTCTACTCAGAGTCAGAGCCCGTGAATAATTGTTGAGGCTTCAACCACTAATTCAGGGAACCTAATCCTGGCATTTTGAGTGCTGACTGTCCTTATGTTTTTCTGCACTGCCCATACAGGGATGTTGTTTGTTTTGGGGAGCAGCTGGTCTATTTTTATCTCTGCTGCGGCTCCACCTTCCTCTCTCTCTCTCTCACTGAAACGCAGAGCTAGGCCACCGGCAGTCTGCTTGCATTTCATGCACAGGCACAGCGGAAGATGCTGTTATTGTCCTGTGTTTACCACGGTCTGTAATGAGTGCTAGCACTAGCCACGGGGTGTCATGGTGATGACAAAAATGGCACTTGAAACACAGCGGTGGAAAATTCCGCTTCTAATGGTTGTCTGAGTCTGCTATTCGCCTGCCTCTCCCCTACAGTGGAGTCACTATGGGGTCCAGAGGTGGGCCAGGATCCCCTGCTCTTTCTGATATTATGGAACTTGACTGGAGCTGTTTGTGACTGCTGCTCTCGGGTGTGTGTGTGTGTGTGTGTGTGTGGTTTGTGAGTGTGCCTGTGTTCAACCATTTGTGTGTGCGTGTGTGCATGCGTCTGTGGCTGTGTTCACGCATTTGTGTGTGCATGTGTGCCTTTGTGTGTAGGTGTGTGTGTGCGCACGTGTGCATGTGTGTGTCTGTGTTCACGCATTTGTGTGTGCATGTGTGAGGCTATGTTCACGCATTCGCATGTGTGTGTGTGCGTACATGTGAGCCTTGGTCATGTATAGGACAGGAGAATTCTCTTTTTCCTGTTATGTCTGTCACTGTGTGTGTGCCACTGTGCTTCTGGTGCCGAATCACAATCCTGGGAAAGGTTTACATATGGAGTCTCTTACCCATATTAACTCAAATTTAGATTCAGGAAATCACTTAAGCATTCCTTCTTTGAACAATCGTTTTAATCTTTAATATAGTCACCTTCTTGACATAACACATCTGATATTTGTCATTTCATTACTTCTGTCAAAAACCCTTTTTTATGTAAAGAAGACCCTGAAGTAGGCATGCCAATCAGCAATTTCAAATCAGAGATACACTCACCCTCATTTTGCACACCTGATATGAGAATGTCAGCTGTTTGGCCCCTGTTTTTATCTGCATTCTCAATAATTCCTTCACTGTACAGCTTCAGTAGAAGAGATGTGACCTTAAGCAGTGCTGGAGATTTTACACCGCAGGCATCCAGACTGCTTTACATCTTCATGCTTTAGTAATAACCCCACGCACAAATTGTTTCCATAGTTTTTAATACGGTGTAAAAAATGTTAAAATTTATGCATGCATTTGAAAAATATGGGTATATATCACAGATTTATCATAGTATATTGTATACGTATGATAATATATATTATGTGCGTGCGCTGCACTTCTTAAATGTATGTATAAATGGCACATACTGTGAATTATGCTTCTCATCAAGTGACTGACATTATACCAATACTGTACTTGAACTTTTTATTTCTTTTTATGCTTTTCTTTCATAAATGGCTTTGTGGTAGATTGATATTTTCCTAAGTGTATGTCTGGTTTGTATGCTCATGGTCAAGACAGGTACGGTGATGTAAAAGACTCCCCTGAAAGTGCATGTTTCTCTGAAGGGAAATGTAATTACAGCAATCAATGTCTAATCAACATCAAGCCGCACAGCCCAGAGTTAGCAGGCAGGGACACGGACGCGCAGGAGAAACGCAGGCAGGGTGTGAATCTAATCTGACAGAATCAGGAAAACAGCTCAATCAACCCTAATAAGATAAACAAATACTGCTCCTTTAATGATGATTAACAGCAAACATTGTGAAATTGCACACCCAGAATGGCTCACAAGCACAGAAGACTAAACTACAATATATGGCATCTGAAATGAATTGCGCTTGCAACAATAAAAAAATCTACTTTTTTACTCTGCTATTCTTTATACAGTGTTACAAATCAAAAATGCTGTTAAATACATATATCTCCACTAGAGGGAGTGCTTGATCTTTTCTGTTCACGTGGGCGAACATCATCTCATCTTCCTCCTCTTTTTTTCTTAAATGTATAAAAATGATGATTAGCGCAGTAAATTGAGAATCGGAAATTGGGCACAGCTGCTGATTAAGAAGTGTGGGGAGCTCATTAAGAGCTCATTAAGTGTTGCCTCAGTCCTCATTACCAGTGTTTACAACACAGGCAGCCTCGCTCAGGGACTTCCTGCAGATTCTCGCTGCACACATGCAGAGCGGAAGTGTGGCAGAAACACACAGAGATGCGCCGGGTCATACCACAAACACACCTGGTCATGCTCAAGGTCTGAGATTTGCACTCAGGCTCGGACACATACGCACACATGCACACACACACCCGCACACACAGACACACGCACACGCACACACACAAACACACATGTGCACACACACGCACACACACAATGCTGACACACAGACATACACAGAAAGTAGACATACACTGTACCCACACAAACAAAACAGACATTTACATGCACTCACATACACATGCGCACACCCTACCACAGGAGTTGAACCCTGATGTAATTCCATATTTTTTAACAGAGTGCTTTATTTCAACCTTAAAATTCAACGATAATGAGGGAAACCTCCATTAGGAATGATGTATTTTTATGCTGCTTTCCCCCAGAACAAGGCATAAAAAAGAAGCCAAAAGTTCATGAGAGAAAATTTAATAAATCAGTTTCTACTTTGCATTAACTTCACAAGGTACTAATTGAAGGTGTAAATTTAATGTTCTATGGGTAGAGAGACTAGTCCTTTAAAACAATGACTCTGCCGTTCAATGTCTTTAATAAAATGGAGGAACTTAATACATTTCTCATTCTAGACTTATCTTTTGAAAGCCCACAGTGGTGCCAGATTTGAGAATGAGAAGGACACAGCAGTATATTCTGTTGAATGGAAAGCTTTTGTTGCTCTCTTTATAAGGGCTCTCCTTATTAACTGTCCAACTAGGAGACTTGAGGGGCTTAGAATGAACACCTCCCCGTATCTGCGCCTGCGTCTCAATAAGGCCAGCCATGAACAGCAGGGCTTTAGTGGTGAAGGCCACATCATGGAGGTGGCGTTATAAGAGCCGCATCGGTGCGGAGAGGGGTCGCGGTGTTAGAGATGACCTCGAAACGTGACTGCGCGCGTCACAGATCTCTCGCAGCGGTAAACAGATCAATAGAGATCACAGGCCCTCCCGCGGGTTACCTTAAGCTGCGACCCACTCCGCCGTCGCATTTCTCAGCTGGCCAACCACCCCTGCAATCATTCTAATATAACAATCCCGCTCCTCTTTCCTCCGTCAGAATGTGTGCCCGCGCGCTCGGGAGAGTCTCCTCTTCAGTGCTGGCGTATAATGGGGCCATTACCTTGTTACGGGAGCCGGCCTCTCGTTCGGAGGCGTGAAGCTCCGCGTCTCTCCGATCTCCCGTGAGAGGAGTGTGAACGCTCTCTCGCTCCCTCTCTGCCGTGCAGACCGCTGTGGTGCTGACTGACTCTGCCCATGGTTCTCTGGCTGTGTCTTCCTAGCTAAGCTGAGACACTGAAATCTGGGGGAACATTCCCGTTAGAGTTCCACTTTGGTTGTGGGAACGTTGTTTATTGTTTCAGACCAGTTCTATCAGTCACAGAAAAGTGGTACAGATGTCAAAGCGAACGTTCCCCTGAACATGCACTCATGGTTGTCATTTAGTCATGAAAATCAAATGTGATCGAATTTGTGTCAATAACATTTAAAGATATTTGATTTGATGAACATCGTTAATTCTCCAGGTTAAATGAACATCAGTGATAACAATCAACATGATTTTTAAACTGGAATAAACAAACTCAATAACATTCTAATACCATCAGTGGAATGCTCTGACTGCCTTCCAAAAACATTCCAGGGTTATCAAGGAAACTAGACAAATGACCTTGATGAGTACAACATATTACCATAACATTCTGGGAATGTTTTCAGAAACCAAAATTTTGTTGCGCTAGCTTCTAATGCGCACTGAAACCAGTGCTACAGTATTCATTTTCTTTTTTTATACCTAACTGACTTTCATCACCATCAACAGCGACAAGTTTGACAGCGTTGAAAGTTCACCTGCCGTAATGTAGACTTGTGTATGGTCAAACTGAGATAAAGGTCATCTTTCCCGAAATGTCAGTTGGTTTGACTGGTTTGGACTGCAAAATGAGACAGAAGAGAAATATGTTTGTTGCAAGACTGATTTATTGTTTCTTCGGTCTGTACGAAGTTTGCCCAGCAGTCTTTGAACTTTTCTTTCTTTTCTGGCATATCCAGCAGGGATGAAATGCTGAAATAGCTACACTCGGGTTGAAATCAAAGGCTGAGAGAGACTATTACAATTTACCTGCAAGCGTCAACACCTAGGGTCCAAGCACCTGTTCTGCCTTCCATGTGCCTCTACTGATGGAGTGGAGCACGACATCAACTGTGAATCCTAAATGATGCCCTAGTGATTGCATTTTTTTTTTGTGTGTGTGATTTTGGCCCCATGTAGGGTCACACTGCCAGCTTGACACGACAAGTTTCAGTAAACATGCAGCGATACAGTAAGTTTGTGATATCTGTCAATTAAAGGCATACAGGTTTATTTACTTTGAAAATATTATAAAATAACCAGGCTAAGGCATATGTATGATGCATTGCCAATCACTGTATTTACATGCTTTTGCCGAAGTTGTGCACCTTTACCTGTATTTGTTATTCTAAAATGTGTTCGGGATGACCCTGGGTGTGGCACTCTTTTCTGCACAGGAAGGGGTCGGTGTGGTTACAGAGCCTGTGGTTTGAGATTTCAGATTTCAGCATTGTTTGTTGCTGTCTAGCTGCTGCATTGACAGAGATGACAATACAGCGAAGCAAATACAGTAAAGCAAAAAGACAAACCGACAGGGCTTATTCAAGAACTGGAGTTAACCTTGAAATTGGTTTTCCTCAGTGGCATCAGTTGAAGTTCACCAAGGGGATGAAAAGCACTGCGGAGTTGGCTTGTTTCCAGCTGGACCTGTAAGTAATATAACCTCTAGTTATCCTGCTAGCTACATTAGGTTACTAAATGCCCGAAGTTGAGTAAGCTTACTCTGGGAAGTAAGGGAGTTAAAGACAGAGGAGCAGAATTCTTTGATTTGTAAACAGAGGACCACAGCAAGGCAAAAAAATCTTGCATAGTATAACTTTAATGTTGCTTCTTTAGGAGCGTTCTACTGCCACTATTGTGCTGAAAAAGACGAAGTGACCGCTGCAAGATCATTTGCACAAACCTGTCAGTTACAGCCACAGAAATACCTTATCAGAACACCTTATGTGATTTTCAGCATATGAGAAATAAGTCACATGGCAGGTTGGCTTTCATTGTCAAAGAATGTCACTGGAGTGATGTCTCAATCATGTTGGTTTTATTTCTGTTGGCTAGCTATCTTTTAGCTTATGATTAATTAAGTAGTAGGGTATATTCATATGTTCTGATAATAATATGCACTGGCATATTATGTCTGGCTTGGTCTGCAGCAATGGTGCTCACCAGTTAATGGTTTGGCAGCTATGAAACGGCTGTCTGAGGCTTGTCTGTAAGACCAAATGCCGCACAGGCTGGTTAATAGTACATGATGCTTCACAGGCTGATCAGTCTACATACAAATAGCTGGCAATAATGATGCTGCCTCACTGATTAGTTAACAATGCAGCCTCAGAGTAGTTGGTTAATAGCGATGATAACTCACTGGCTGGTTAGTGTAACAGCCGCAGAGTGGCTGGTTATTAATGATGACACATGCGTGAATCATGTGTTATTAAGTATTTACATTATGTGTGGATACTGAGTTTCTAGCTGTTAGCTTGTTTTCCTTTCCTTTCCTTAAAGCATGTTTATTTATATTCCTGTAATTATCTTGACTTTGTCCTTGTGTTTATTTTAGTTTTTTTTAAATCACTACACCATTGATTCTGGTTCTTGCATTCCCTTCTCTGCTCTTGAGTCCAGACCTGTTCCCTGTAACAATTTATTCATATTTTATATAGCGTCATTTGTGTGCACTGACATCACAGTATTGCGCTGTGAATAATTATGGTGTAGTCACCCACCAACGAACACATTAAAATTTAGGGGGCTGGAAATGTCATCGATAGCTTTTATTCATAACAAAATGCCTTCTGCAATCAATTTATTTGCATTTGCATTTTGAAGATTTTTGTCAAGATAAACTTTGCTACCGTAAACTCTAAAGCAAGGCCAAGCAGGGAATTTATTCTACGGCAACATTCCCTTGGTGCGTGATGGATGATGGGTGCTGATGATATTTAATCTGTAATATAAACAGGAACAGAGTCAAAGTGCTCCGCTGAATCTGATGATAAGAAACAGTAGACACCATTGGTTACTGTGAATTTTAATCAACATCACTAGTGGCCTGAGTTTGCACAGAGATAACAAATAGATAATCTTATATACGGTTGTGACACACAAATAATAGCATGCTCACTGGGCAGATTCCAACTCACCATCCAATAACTGTCTATATTCCCCAGTCTCTTTAAATGGTTTGTTACCTTCTGAGAGATTCATAATGGTACCAGTTAACCTCTAACCAAGTCTTACTTTTACCACACAAGTAGTGAGGAGAATAACTGCAGTTACTCAACGTAGCTGGGTCACTCTAGGTAGAAATAAATAGCGCCTGTGTAGTAACTTTGGGAGGAATTTCAAATAACTTTTTGGAGAACACACTATAAAACATAAAGTTTGGAGCCAATGACAAATCAGTATGTTTAATGACCTTTAACCTGTGGTAAACAAATCAATGTTCTTTGGTGTTTGTCAGTGAGTACTTAACAATTTTCTCTCACGTGTAAGGGAAAATATCAGTGAAATCTCTGTGAAAGCTCACTAGTCACTCTAAGTAGGCACATACCTCAAAATAATATGCAAGCAAATCCATATTAGCTAAATAAACTGATAGTTAGTTGAACTGATGGCTCAGCTGGATGGTTCCTCTCAGTACCCCACAGTGAACTGTCCGGTGTTAATTCCACTCTAACAGAGTTTACTGTATATGATTCCAGTAGGACCACATGTACAGAGTAATTGTTAATTTAACGCTGAGCATTTCACCGTGAATAAGTATGCGCACGTTTGCGTATGTGCATGGTTGCATGTGTGTGTGCGTGGGTGGGTAGATCTGTGAAAGTGCGTACGTCATCACATCTATTCCCCAATGTCAGTGTCGGAGCCGTGAAGCACACACTAGACACTTGAACATTTGAAAAGACATCGAACCAGACTTAGCTATGGCTAAGACTGAGGGATAGAAGGAGGAGAAAGGGGAACGTCGTCTTCTCATACTCACTCCTAATTAAAGGATGTGATGGCGAATTAACGCTGCTCGCTACAATCCGCTCTTCTGGAATCTGCTCCAGTGGGTCAGGGCAGGGTGAGACCTTTTCCCTCACCCATCTGAGGCTCTAATGTCCCTGCACCTCCAGAGGTCACGTACCTCGTTGTGTAAAAATGTCAGGAATGCTATGTCCGCTCTCGGCTGCATTGTTATTCAGATCGTGTGCCCCCCCTACTCCCTAGAAACAATAAATTAGCCCAACAAATCAATGCGCAGGATTAATCTGTGGTTAGCAAGGGAGAAAACGGCACCGCTGCCTGAATCTGAAATTGCGGTGGCATCGGGCAGAGCGCGCCCACGCTCTGAAGTGCCGAGGAAAAAACAAAAACTGCCATAACTTTGAATCCCATTCAACGCAGGACACTTATCCTGCCATTTGGCGGGGGAAAGTGGCACCTTTGGCTGGGGTAAAGAGGTAATTTGCAGAGCTGGTTCAGCGGGGACTGTGATGTGCTTTCAGAGCGAAAGTGCAGAGAGCGAGCGGATAGGCTCTGTGCGTGGGAAGGAGGGAGCTGGCATTTGTGTGGGCATTAGCGCATTAGCCCAAACTTCCTCCCCCCCCCTCCGCTCTCCCCCTCCCCTGCCCGCTGGCGCGCCTGTCACACGCCGCGCAGGCTGAGGCGGAGGGGCCAAACGCACCCGGGCTGTAATTGAACGTCAGAGCCGTGATCCACTCTGCCGGTGGGGCTTCCTCTGCGCGGGGAACGAGCGGCGTCTCTAAATATAGCAGCGGAGCGAGCCGAAGCCGCCGTGTCCGCCGCCGCCGCCCTGCTGATTTCCTCGCAGCGGGGATTATTACCGCAGCCTCCAAATCGCACAGCTGAGCCCCTGCCGCACCCCTGGGTCTTCGTCCCTCTCCCTGCCCTGTCACGTCCCGGAGAAGCCCTGGGTCAGCCCCTCCCCGCGCGCGGATCAATCTGGCTCCGCCCGCCACCTGCCTCCTGATGATAGCCGGTCTGGATGCTGCGCTGGGCCCACAGCTGTCTCATTTGCTTGTCTCAGGCTGTTCTCCTCTGCTTTTTATTTCTCCTCCCTGACTTCATTATTTCAGTGGGTCCCGGAGCTCATTTTAAAAAGGAGCTTCTTCGCTTCATGATGCGTGCGTGGGGTGGACTGTGCGTGTGCACTTGTGTGTGTTTTGATTGTTTGTGTGTGTGTGTGTGTGTGTGTGTGTGCGCGCGCTTGAGAGAGTGCCAGGGCATGTGTGTATGTGTGTGTGTGAGAGAGAGAGAGAGAGAGAGAGAGACAGTGTGTTAGTGCTTGTGTGCATGAGTGACAGAGAGAAAGGGATGAGAGTGTCAGAGGGTTTGTGAGAGGCAGAGAGAAAGAGATAGAATGTGTCACTGTGTTTGTGTGTGGGCATGAAAGAGAAAGTGTTAATGTTTCTGTATGTGTGCACAACCAATGGGAATAATTCAATACATCATTCATTCATGACATAATGGCATTTCATTAGTGTAAAAAATAAAAATAAAATTTGAGATTCTTCCTCAGAAATACATTTTTTTTACAATCTACTGCTCCCCTTTGATTTTATGTTTAAAGATTCAAGATGTCTCATTCTCATTTGTATTTTTTATTATTATTATTTTCATTTTTTTTGTATTACTGTGTTCTGAGACCTCTTCTGTCTCGTCTGCCTCAGTATGTTTGCCTTCTAAATTGTGGCTTTTGGATGTATGTGCACAAGCTCTTCCTCTTTGTGTCTGAAAGCCATCACTTGCAGATAACACATGGTGTTTTTGCAGTTTACCACTGAAAGACAGAACAGAAAAGAAGACCACATTTTATTGATTAAGCCCCAGACGGCAAACGACATCCCCAGTATTGTCTCGTAGACACTGTTTTCAGAGCTGATTGTTGAAAGAGTCCCTGCTGTTTGCTCATTGTCCTCAGTCTGTTTTCTACCACGCGTTTCACTTCTACCTCCCTGGTTAGTTTCATTTTTAATAGAAATGTAAAGTTGGAGCAGGAAATCGCTTAAGCCTCCCTGAACCTCTCTGCGTCATCGCAGCCCCTCTGATAAGTCCACGGAACATAATAACACTTGATAAAAAAAGATAGGAAAAGTATGTTTTATTCATTTGCGAGAAAGATGCAGAAATATTCCCAGAGGAGATGAGCGCACATCAGTGGCGTTACCCTGTTAGACTCTCCTGGTGGGTATGTGAGACTTGGAGTTGTTAACGAAATCAGTTTCCAAAATCGACAGTGACAAGAAGCACACACTTACTGTACGTAAAGGGATAGAGTCTCCCTTAGAGCAGTTACTGGAATTTTATACTGGGGGAAGATGTGCATTTTTATCATCACAACATTACATTTGAGAAAGGTATAGCATTAGTATCATTGCTATACCTTGGAAGAGGATATGCCTTTGTATCATTAACATAACTGTTCTCTCTAAAGAGACATTCTATCATTATATCAAGTATCATTATTGCAACTTTACACTGGCCAGATGTTCTCCCTCATGCAATGAAAATATATTTACACAAACTGAAAACTGTACAATGAATGCACATTTGAACATATGGAGCCATTCAATGCATATGGAGCCACTTTCAATGCATGCCAATATATTGTCCTTTAAAAAAAAAAAAAAACATTCTGTTGGTTATGTTCAGATATACCCCAATGAGACCAAAAGGGCGATGATTTGTGTATTTTTCAATATATATACGTATATATTGTGTATTTTGCAATTTCTATATATTATATTACATACGTCAACAATTCTCATAAATAAATCCATCAATAAATTTCACAAATAAGGAAGGATCACAACCTGAAATCATGTGTAGTTAAATGCTGAAAGTCTTATGAGAACAGCCTTCCATTGTCACAAAAACTGATTAAACTCATCAACAACAATATATTGAATCTATGTAAACAGAAAATATGAGGGTGCCTAGATATCATAATTGGGATTTTACGCTCAGGCTTCTGGCTCTGTACACTTGGTGCTGAATCTTTACTCGAAGGACCAGTCCTGACATGGTGGCATAGCTGAAATTTCATGCTGCTGCATTTGCATATATTCAAAATGTACAAAAATAGTAATTTACATGTGAACTTAATGAGGTAAGGATAAATGTCAGGATATTGGAGCTTGCTTGGAATGAATCCACTTGTCCCCAGTGAGTCTGCATCTAGACATTTTTAAATACCAATCATTTTTTAATTTCTCACCCAAAAGACTTCCCAAAATACTCATATAACATCCCAACCAAAATATCCCCATCCTCTTTTTTTGCTAGGGAAGTTATGCGATGCCTTACATCAGGCAGACTTCTTCCATAGATTAGCACATTAGTGGTGTAAGTGAAAGTAATGAACTCTATTTTTGAGAGAGAAACCTTTATCTTTTTTTTTTGGTAAACTTTACACGTGAAATCAGGGATCAGTAACTACATATGTAGTGACTCCGATGAGGTAGGGGTGTCGGGATTGATCTGGATTGATGCGCACTTTTGTTACACATTGTTCATAAAAACCAATAAAGCAGACACTTTCTCTGCCAAGGTAACGAAGACAAAATATTTGAGAGCACCAGTGAGCTGTGTGAATTATAGACACAAGGGGTTCATCCCAGCAAATGTGCTGCCAGAGCAGAAATCACCAGATGCCATTTGCATTTGATTTAGATGACAGATTTGGTCAGAGGCCAGGGTGGGTGAGCTGTAATTAGTTCAGGGAAGTACAGTTTTGATGACTTTCAAATGAACGGTATAATCGGGCTGGTTTACATAGGATTATAAGATTACACCCTTTCTCTTCCATAGCTTCCACCAAAGGATTACCGGGTCATTCCATTTCACGGTCACATACAACTGTAAATTAATTGCAATGTGAATTTTGTTAAAAAAGCAGCAGGTCAAGGACACCACAAGGTTCTTACACCAATATATCAGAGGGAAGATACTTGCGCACGTGGTACAGTAGCCTACAGACATCGGATGTGTATACGTACTCCAGCAAAGAGAGTTCCTACACACCAGCTCTCTTGCAAATTTCAACATGATTTATTATTGAAATGTCAACTGTATTGAAAAGAAGTCAACTACACTCTAATGGTGTCCTTATGGAAATGGACCTTGGTGCTCTACGATGTCCGGCTGAAGGTCTGTCGACCAAATCTGGTATCACAATTTGCTAATAAATAATAGTAACATTTGCATGTCAGGCACTCTTTTTCCATTAGATATATTTATGAAATGTGCATTGTGGAAAAAGCTTACTTTTAATTTAATCAAGGTCTTGCTTTTTTGGTATTTTTAATTTTAAAAAAGGTAATTTTTGCTAATTTGCCACAACTAGGTTTTCAAGAATATACCGTTGTTCAATAAAACCAACAGTTGCTCACTGGTACGTTGATGGTTGAAGTTTTGAAGTGAGAATGAACAGTGGGAGCTCTCCAGCAGAACTGGGGCAAACATGTATTTGAAATATTTTAACTCTCATGATGACAGGGGAATCTGAAATCACTCCAGATCCAAGCAAATTTCCAGCAAAACAAACCAAATTGTGCCACAATATAAAATAACTTTGTGTTGAAAACACGCATTTCTCTTTGTGAGGACTTGACACAGGACTGGTCCCCAGTAGGGATAAACATACCCAAGGCAACAAGGTTGCCAGCGTGGAGACTTATAGACACGTGATGCTTTGTTCTCCTGGTTACTGCATGTTCTCACATTCTTTTCTCAAATCCAGAAACTAATAAAGAAAGCTGACAGCCTGTATGCTAAATAAACATTAAACATATTTATGAATGCAACATACAGATAAATGCAAAGGTATTGAGACAATTGTGTACAATTGGCTTTTTTAGTTTATGAAGTACACTCTGCAAATGCTTCCTAAAGGATATAACCCATGCCTTGACACTCACAGCTTTCCATTTGTAAGTAATTACAGTAATATAGTAAACCTGTGAAAATTGAAACAGCTCATGGTCATGTGTGCCAATACTTATGCTGGCTAAGAATTGGGGGACTTGACTCATTGAATGGCATTGCTGTAATACAGTTCAATGTCTGTTTAAAAAAATCACATGAAATAAATGTGGACATCTGCCACATAATTGCTTGATTTGAAATACAAAATTGATATGTACAGAGAAGAAAAACTACAATTTGACAAAACTGTACCAACAGTGCATTTAACTTTATATATAGAATTATTATGCATAATTAAAATTATTATGTATTATACATAATGGGAGTTGTGTGGGAGTTTTCTCATATAGGTGGTTCAATGATGAGTTTCTTTGGCCATTGCCAGTGTGCACCTGAACACACAACCCCGGGCGCTGCCTGTGTACATATTTAACACAAATCGTGATGTAGCACAGTAAATTGATTCGGTCTTCAGTCTTCTTTGGTTGGCTCCATTCAGCCATTTTCTCAAAACTGTACTTTTCCCTACTCTTTCTTCTGCCAGAATGAAAGCAAGAGAAATTTGAGGAGAGAAGGAAACAGTTTATAATTATCCACGTAATACCACTGGATAAACAAAGAACATGCAGAAGTCAGTATTAATCGTGTATCTGAGCAGGTGGTGTTTGGCACATTTTCTCTGCTACACAGGGGTATTTTGAAAGCCCATTTGCACAAGGCTAGACGCATCTTTATGGATGAGTTTTCTCCCCACTGTGGTTGGAGCTGAAAGGCACTTTTCACTTTCACAGAGCGTGCAGGTGGTCATTTTAGTGGCATGAACAATCCTATATTTTAACAGGCTCAAACTAACATCAGCTCGAGATTACCATGACCATATCGCCCATTACACAGGTGGTAGCGCAGAAAGAAAGTCTCAGCAAAGGTGTGAAGATGCATCCTATCTGCACTCTCTCACTCTGTCTGTCTCGCTCTCTATCTCTCTCTCCCTCCCTTTCTCCCTCTCTCTCCCTTCTGCTTTCATGCTTGTGCTTTCTTTAGCTGGTAAAGCCACAGGGACAGCTCCAGAAAATCAGTCCATGGAGACTCATGGAAGGGAAAGAAAATCCGTGACTGAATTAAAGCTGTTTACGCCAGGTTTCTGGAGTAAAAAAAAAAAACACAACAACAAACATTTACTCTCTTTCACACAGAACTTGCTCCCTCAAAGGTTATTTATGTTTTACCTCACAGTTACTGATTGACATGCAATCAGAGCTTGAAAATTATTTTTATTTTTTGAAGAAGAAAGGCAGGGTAAGTGGCCCTCACAAGTCAGTTCTATAAAGGCTTGACACATAAAAACAAACACTTTCCCTCCACAGTGTTTGTTTTCAACAGCTCTACAGTAGGGTGCCTTACAATCCATGTGTCTGTCACCTTCCGGCGATTGTGGGACTTTGTGGCTCCGTGTGGGGGAGCTGGTGGAGAGCCTGAGAGACTCTCTGCTTGATGTAGATAGCACAGATGGGCAGGCTGGTCGCAGGCCCTGAGGCACATGACAGTGCAGCTGGGCGCATGGCAGCCCTGGACCTGCAGCTTTGGCTAGTGGCCAGGCAGTCCGCCCCCGAACGTTCCCCCGTTTGACACGTGTCGCTCTCCCTCTCTCCCTCTCACACCCTTTTCATCCGTGTGCCAACGCTAAGCTACGCTGTCAATAGGATAACTGCTTCACTGTGCAATTCTATTTCTGTGCCATGTCCATTACAGCAGTTTTAATGGCGTCCCAAATGCTCAATGTTTTTAAGAGTAAACCCTCGAGGCCAGTGATTTTCTTGGAAATGACAACACATATGTAAACAGCGTACCCTCCCCCTCTTCTGTTTTTTATTTCTTCAGTTTTCATACACACAATGCTTCAGCGTATCCTTCAGTGTTGTGTTCACAGCCACACATGCTCTGCAATGTTCCTTACAGGCAATGTTTGAACAACATATGCTACCTATTCAAACTTATTATTACTTGGTATGTATTATTTTCCAACCCTTGTACAAGGCAAACTCACTCGTTAACATATTGTACATAAATTAAGTGCTCATGTTCCTGATCGTGGTCTCTTCTGCATTTTTTGCAGTGATCATGTTTGTTTTTTGTAAAATGTTGAGTGTAAGAAAATAATAATAATAATAATAATAATAATAATAATAATAATAATAATATATCATTATTATTATTATTATTATTGCCACCATCATCACCACCACCACCATCATCACTATCATAATCATCATCATCATCATAATTATGATATCACACAGCGATGGTGCAATCATTTTCCTGCCTTTGCCCCTCTCAGCTCTTTGTGAGTCAGATAAAATTGTTTTTTTACCATTCAGAAGAACCAGATTATCTTTTGTCTTTTACATCCACTCAGCAAGGCTGAACAGAGTAATCATTATCATCCATCTTTCTTGGTCCAGAAACTGTTTTTCCCACCTTTGAGTCTCTCTAGCTTAAATTACAAGAAGCCAGAAGTATTTTGTCACTGACTTTAGGTGGTCTACCTCTTTGTGTTGCACAGTCAGCACACAGAGCATGTGCAGAGTTATCCCTGCCTCTGGTCATTGGTTCCATCAATATTCATTTGCAGTCAGCTACCCATGTGTGAATTGTCGTGGGAGTTCTTTCCTGTTGCTCTGACGTCATGGCAGCAGTCATGCGCTCTAGATTTCTTTACTGTACAGAGCTTATGACGTACAGCAGCCAACCATCTGCAAGCAGCCAGCAGCAGAAAGTCCATTTTATCGATGTGGGCAAAGTGTCAAGAGCTGCTGGTCTGCCGTGCGGAAAAGCAATGCTTTTATTGGTGCAATGTCAGGGGGGTTGGGGACATCTTCCCATGTGTTGGGGACAGGAGTGTGTGGTTGATGGGGGCAAACTGCCCATGAATTGACACATTTTCAAGTGCTGTGCAGTTTTGTGCATGGCTGCCCAATAAGACTCTGTAGGAAGTTTACTTTTCAGGTCAAAGGACAATAACAAAATGGCAGAATGCCTCACAAATGCAATGGCTGGAATTCCTGATTTATATGACCCAGCTCTGGGAAGCTACTGAGACTATTTTTGGAACAATTTAACACTGTTGTGATGACAAATTGCATTAGCCATCAATAGCCAGGGGACAGAATAACACAGTTGACGAATGGCACAAATTATGACAATGCAAAAATGTGAAACTCTATTCACAGTTCAATTGCAAATCAATGACCAAATAAGGGACTTATTGCTAAAAGTTTGAAATTGAAAAACTAACAAACTGGAAGCAGTTTTGAAGTGAATTTGCATGTATTGCAAAACAGCCAATAATCATAATATTCAGAAGAGTTCATAGTTTTTACTTTACAGGATATGGACTATTGTGAGACTTTTTTTAAAACACCTTTAATACATTCACTCATGGGATCACTTACCATGACTATCTTCAATGGTACTACTTGGATCCTTTAACTTTGATATAAAATAAATTTATCACAGATATTCTACTATGACTTCAGCCCAAGCTTCTCCAACTTCTGCTACAGCCACCTCATAATTTACATCAAGTTCATTCACAGTACAGTTGCCTTCAGTTCTTTCACCTTTCACCTCCTAAAATGCAGTCAATAAGAGGGCAGACTCTGGATTCTGGATAGACTATTTTTAAATGACCAGGTCAGCTTGTGTCTAAAATATGCACTTATCATAAACAGCAAAATGAAGAAAATATGTCAGTGTATATGATGGTACGCTCAAATTGTCCGTGCAACTGCTGTGCAGAATTTTTGGAAATGATTTTGCAACTGATTTGACTAATGTGGCAATTAAAGTGGCAGCAATCGCAGATGTTGGCTGAGCTGTTACAGGGTTCTTCCATAGTAGCGTTTAGTTGTTGATTTAATTGGACAGCCATGTTGTAAATATTATTAAAATAATAATATTTACTACATGATATGAGTGTGTGAGTGAATGGTGAGAGAATTGTGTGTGTGCCCTGCGATAGATTGGTGGCTTGTCCAGGGTGTATTCCTGCCTCTCACCCAGTTCATGCTGGGATAGGCTCTGGCCCCTGCCCAGAAAAAGTGGGTGCAAATAATTGATGGATGGAAATATTAAACCTTGCATACATTTACTTTAAAAACTTTGTAGCTTCCTTTGAGGTAGGCTATTTGGAAGTCAAACATCGGCAAGTGAAGTTAGATTGTTTTTTTAAATATTTTAAATGTGTTTTTATCACACACCATAGCAACATAATATGGCATAAAATTCCACTCCACTGAGAACAGCCATGTTCCTGGATGTCTATGGTCTTGCAGATTTTCAACCCAACAAAGCACACCTCAACAGCTAGAGATCTTGTTCAGCTGCTAATGAACAGAATCAGGTGTGGAAAATTCAAAAGCAAAATCAAATCAACTGAAATCCATTTTATTTGTACAGTTCTTTATACAGAGAACTGTTACAAAGACACTTTACGGAGTAACAAAAGGAAGCTGGGCAAAAACCCGGCCTGATCTCCATGAAATGCAAGTGAGGTAAAAACTCTCCAGTGGGGATAAAAACAATCAAGAACAGTGGCAAGAAAAGCTCCCAGGAGGAACCTGGCTACAGAAGGGGAGCCCATTATTCCCTCTGGCTCGGTGTATAAAATGGATGGCAACAGAAATGTAATGAGGCATCTATCACAGAAAATAATCAAAAGACTTGAACAGGTTACAGTTGAGCCATTAAACTAGCTGGTAAAGTACAAGGTCCAAAAGAAAGGTATAATATGCAGTTCATAGGGATGAGGTGATGCATCTGGGGCTCCAGGTTGTGTCAAGATGTGGATCTGAACCAGGAGAGGGACAGGGCTGGAGTGGTCTGTAAACTCAGGCCAAAGGACAGGGCTGAAGTGGTCTGTAAACTCAGGCCAAAGGACAGGGCTGAAGTGGTCTGTAAACTCAGGGAGATGGAAGGGCAGAAGCCCAAGGGAATAAGAACGAGAGAAAGCGAAGGCCTGGTGCTGTAGAAATCTGGAGAGTAACAACTGCAAATTTGTGGAAAGAATACGAAAAACCCCAGGGCACTATGCTATGGCAGCACATCTAAAAGATGTGAAGAGAGGGTTGCTCACAACCATGAGAGTGATCCTGGACTGACAGTACCCCGACACGGCACAGAACAGCAAACCTAAGCATTTACTGTACATGCCGTGGCAGGGAAACGGCACAGTCAGCTCATCTCACATAACAGTTCTCTGGTCCTGATTTACTTTAAATTAGGGTTGAAATGAAAACCTACAGGACGATAGATCTCCAGGAGCTGGATTGAGCAGTCCTGATTTAATCTATGTACTTGTACTCTACAGTGCATATATATTTCTATTTCATATCTTGCCTGCCATTAGGCACCAGGCAATAGATTTTCCACCACATCACTAATATTCTGCCTGGCTAGACACATTGGATAGAAAAAAGCTTTGTGCAGCCAATCCCAACATGGATTCAATTTGCCGCACAATGCAATGCCTTGTGAATTCATGTGTGTGGCCTGAACATGCTGACATGCTGCAGACACAAATGTTCCATCATCATGCCAAAAATTGATCCGCAGTGCAACTGTATGTAAAATTTAGTATGTTCAGTGGTACAGCACTGATATCCTTGGGTGAGCTTGGAACCACCAGTGACCCACGGTGCTGCAGCTAAACCTCACATTGTCTCATATGGCCATGATGTTGGGCAACTGTCGCCCCTCCCTCTTACCTTCAACTGCTTTGCAAGCCCAGCATTCTACAGAAGCCATCATTCACAAAACTTGCGTACGATCACATTTGATCGTAAACTGTGCAAGAACATTTCCAAGAAAATTTCGCCATTCATCATTTTTTTCTTATCTGTATTTGTTCACGGCTATTTCCTTATGCTAATCACATGAACAGGATTATGCATAAAATTTACAACAGTCAGCATTCATCATCTCATACACTTGGGGTACGCATAAAAACAAAGGTCTGCACATGTGTCATAAATCCCATATTGTTTTTTCGTAGGAACATTTTTAAGAACAAAAGTAAGAATAATTTAAGAAAAGTTTAGTGAATGAGGCCCATTGTGATGTTCCCACCATGCTATTCCCAGATCTCATTTGTAGCTCTCTGACCTGTCACATTTTGACATCTATTTTCTTCATCAGACAGAATCTAGAATTTTCCATGAAATGCTTTGCATTAGATCAGTGGTGTCAAACTCGTGCCATGGAGGGCCGTGTGTATGCAGGTTTTCATTCCAACCAATTAATGCTGCCTTAATTGAGTCCAATTACTCATTCAGCCATATGCATTCAACTGCATTGAAGCACAGAATATAAGAAAATTTTTATTTAGACAATGCGGGTCACCATAGACGTCGGGTCACCATTGTGCACAAACCTGCATCCCTAATTCATCAAATAATTTAACTAATTATATAATCAAGATCTGAGGCTGGAATGAAAACCTGCATACACACGGCCCTCCATGGCACGAGTTTGACACCACTGCATTAGATGGTGCTAGCCCCTGGCTCCATTATCTTCTGGATAAGAAAATGATCATTTACTGTACGTTAAGTGAAATATAGTACAATGATATCACAATAGCATGCAGTAAGAATGAATGCAATGCAGTTTGCTTTATAGTGTTCTTTGGAGTATACTGCACTGTAGGGCATAGAGCAGACTGTAGAAATCTATTGGTTCAACAACAAGTTCAACAACAAAGCCTGCAAGCATACCATATGCACACCTGAACATATTGACAATACAGCTCTTTTACTCTGGCACTGCTTGTTTCAATTCATACTTTATATACTTGCTTCTAGGTTACCACAGTCCACTTTCTGGTCAACAGCTGCTGAACTGACAGAGAGATATTTTTATAAGACATCATTGTCTTTCAGGTAGAGGACATTGTTTTCAAGGATCATATTTTAAATAGCGGCCTACTGTTCAGCTGTAAATGTTTGTTGAAACCCACGGACATATGGTCTTTCCTCAACCTTACAGTAGACAGCACAAAATACTTTCCATTACAGTAGAAAGGAATGCAAACAGATGTCCAAGCGAACTGTATACAACAGAAGATGGATGCAGTGCAATTTGTGCTATTCTCCCAGTGGTTGCAGTAAATTATGGATAGTGGTTGCATGCAATATCATTACTTATATGTGACTTCAACTGATTGAGTCTTTTTACTTGTTTGATGTGGACAGTTGCAAATTCACATTGAAAAACGGAATTTTCAGATGTGTTGCACCATAGTGTTTGTAGCTGATGCTAATTTCCAATGCACATCCCTAGAAGGGCTTATGGTATAACAGAAAAATGGAAAAGACAGATTCAAACATAATTACATAGGATTTTACACATGGGTGCAAATATGAATTCCGTGCTACATAATACAGCACTACAGTGTGTTTCATAATACAGCTATACAGTGTGTTTCATAATACAGCTATACAGTGTGTTTCATAATACAGCTATACAGTGTGCTGCATAACTGGGATGGCAGGTATGCCATCCCGCCAAGGTACGCCTTGGCGGGGGCATGCCCCATACCTATACAGCACCGAGAGTTTGGCACTTTTCAGGGTTCCCCACAGAAATGAACAGCTAAGTGACTTGAAAGAATTGAGGAAATATTGGGTACCATTGCTTTGGAATACATCTTATTTAATTTCGGTGAGGCAAGATAGCCTATATTGTTTGTAGTACCGTAACTTGGCGTCATTTTGATATCAATACTTTTAATGGCAGGCCTGGATTTTGGCAGTCTGAATGAATGAGTTATAGATGGTGTATGTCTTAACTTGGCATTTTTGTACGTTGGAAACGTGTTTATGAGATCCAATATACTTTCACCATTAGAGCGGCAAGGGGAATGCACAGATTAAATGTGTCCAAATTAGGACCACAATTTGGGGCTGTACAATGAGAGAAGCAGGGCAAAGGCTGCAACCAAATTAAACTGGCTGTGGTATCAATAATTAGGATATTTAGATAGGAGCATATTCCATAATTCACTGTATCACAGCATTGTGCCCTAGTTAGGGGAGCAGCAGAGGTACCCGTAGTGGAGCTACGAGTTCAGCTGTATATTCCAGTCATGTGTAGTAACTTAACGTCTTCAAAAATCAAGTAGCTTTTAAGTACTTATGCTCAATTCAGCAAGTAAGCTAGTAGTGGGGCTCAGTTAAGTGTCTTCCTCCTCTAGCATTTTTTGCAAAAAAAATGGGGAATGCTGTGAAACTACAAGTGGGTTCAATTAAATGCTTTATACTTCAAATGCAATGCTTAATTAGCCATATATATTTTTAAAATGAAAATGTACATTATATTGTCCTTGCTCAACTCAACCACTATTTTAATGGCTACTAATGGCTTTGGAAAGATAATAATGTTCTTTATGTCAATAAGGTCAATTTGCCCGCATGTAATAATATAAATTTGATCTCATGTTTTTTTTTTTTAAACGATGTACTATGCAAGTGTTCTTTCAATCAACGATTAATTAACATACCACAAAAATAGTACATTCATCCAGGTCCTTGCAAAAATTACTCTTGCATTTTTAGGATCGCTATCTCCATTGACCATTATCTTGACCTGTGAAAGTCCTGAATTGAAATGCCATTGATTTACTAATTAACCCTTTAGAAAACAATGGAATTGTATAATTCATCTCTAGAATCCCAGGATAATTCAAGGAAAGCAGCTGTTTAGTCCGTTTCAATGAGGCAAATGAGATAAAAGCAAGAGAGCTAGCATACTATCACAGTTTTGTTTGTACAATAACATCAGCTAGACTTGCAATTGGGATGAGGAATATTCAGATATTCAAATGGAAACATTTGAATGCTGACATATTCAAATATACCAGCCATTGCAAAAGCTAGCAAGTCATCAGAAACCTCTCAGAGTATCTAAAATACCCTTCATCGCACACCAAAAAAAAAAAAAAAAAAACTGCCTGGGCCAATTGGAAACGTACGCTAAAATTTAAATGTCACTTTTTTAAAACCCACAAAGGGAACTATCACTTTAACCTTTTTTTCTTCTCACACAACTTGGTGGTTCGCTGGAACAGAGTTCTGTTTACCGGCTTTGCAGTGCCAAGAGGTGAAAAGGCTGAATTGTCAGTCAGCCTTGAATCATTGCTTATGCTGTTGGGCAAATGGCCAAGCAGTTTTACTGACCTGTCACCTCACTTAACTTGCCCGAGGCAAGCATTATTGTTGAGCAGTGTTTATCTGAATGGAATACCGTGCTTCATTTTGCAGTGGGATTTGGCTGTTCTGTAAAGTGAAAGTCTATTTAGATAGCTGTGTTAAATGTTTTGAGAGCATGGACCTTAGATTGCAGAGATGTGCTAAATCAATTTACTGTAGTAGAACAACTGTAACAAAAGTCCTGAAAACATATATTGCTTTCTTTTTTCTACCATATATGTGTGAATTTCAAGTAGAATTGCACTCTAAAAAACAATTTGCTGCCTCTACACAATAAATTAAGAGAACAATTTGCTTTGAGATGTTTGAGTAATGTCTACTTGGGGTATTATGCTATAGCCAAGTCAGACTAACATAGCTAGTTTAAGGACAACCAGTGTGGGTTTCCTCCAGAGCTTTCCTCTAAGCTTAATTACATTGAACCCACTTAAATATTCATGTTCAATATTCATTGGGATATTAAGATAACTAATCCTTAGACTCAAGTTGAATCATCAAGTGACATTTTTTTCATTTCTACTTTCTATCTTTTTTAAATTGTTGCTTCAATATTTTTGAATAAATTACTCTTGTCTATGGAATCAAGAACAAAAGCTATCATTTAGATGATTTCACCTTTTTTTAGTCAACTTTGGTGGTCCATGACACACTGCTAAACATCTTGTGTTTGTGACAACGTTCCTCTAACTAATGAACTTGGCCGGAAGTAGGCAGGAACTGAACTCATTTCTGCTGGGTGAGACGCAGCTGTGCTGACCCACGGCTAAAAAAAGATGAATTCACCATTAGCAGAGCATCTAGCCAGCATACTGAGTGGATTGCTACGCTACTCCTCAAGGTATCAAAGCAGGAACTGAGGTGAAGCCTTGATAAATTCACCTTAAGTTCAGTGGTCAGTGCAACTGCCTCTCACCAAGGTAGATCCGAGTGCAATTCCTGCCTGTTCCTAATTAGAGTTCATTAGATGGATATGTACTGAAATGCAAGGTCTGTTGTTTGGATTTACAAAGTTGACCAAATATAAATAAAAACGGAGAAATCCCCTGAATGATTTTTTTTTTGGAAAAGGTCATTTATACAAAAATATTGAAGTGACAATTTGCAAAAGATTTGAGTAGAATTAAAATAAATAAAAAAAACTCTTAATAATATCCAAAGCAGAAATTACTGATAAACCTCAATGCTATTGTTGCCTTCATTTTTTGAGTAGAGGCATTGAATTATTTTTTATTGTGTGATGATCAGTGCTCCTTTGGATGGAAGACTTTTAAATCCATACATTCTATAACAGTGATCACAATAAAATCCAAAATCATTTCCTTGTATCTCAGACTAAGCAAAAGGAGAAAGATAAGGGGAATCCCAGCACTACCCCTATGCCCCCCTCCCCCGTGAACACCACTGGAGGCAGTCGAACACTAGAGCTGGAAAAAAGCGGATCCTATGTAGACAACACCAGAGGGGAGGGCAGGTGAGCCCACGGAGGTACTAATGTATAGAGTGCATTTCCAGTTCAGTGCCAGCAGCGGCACATCCTAGGCATCTCCTATCACGTATTTGGCTACAGCTCTGCCAAAAAACAAGCTCAGTCGCGCGCCAACTTGCCGGCGGTAGCTGACCCTTAAGGTGCAGACGCGAGGACAGGGAAAAGGGGGGTGAGGGGAGAGGGGCGCAGGAATCGGGACTAAAGACGACCGACTTCGCTGAGAAGACACGCATGAATAGACTTAAGGCATATTTCAAATAAACACAAACAGAACGGGATGGCAAAAGAGACTAAAGGAAGAGGTAAAGTAGATCGATATTTTTAACTGAGAAAATACTCAAGAAGTGATTCAGATTTATGTTTGTTAGGAACTCTATTATACTGCATGTTAACAGGTAGGACGACTATGCGGACAATATACGTATGCACACACCGACACTCTATTCTTTGAACAATCTGTTGGAATGCATCGTTTCAGCTGAATTGTGAAGGAATTAAATGGTGTGAATAATTATAAATGGCGAATTTACGTTCAATTTTAATGGGTTTTCTTTCTCCGAAAAGGCACTTTAACTAGCTCATAAATGCCACGAGAAAGGTGTGTACAATATAGTCTGATGTGTCAGGGTGGAATAAGGTGGTTAACATAGCAGTGCGCATTTCGCGGATTTACAATGAGGTTCGCAATGTATACGCTGGTATTGTGTGGTATTTGTTTTTAACTGGTATTTGTTAACACACAGCATCGAAAATGTATCAGCTGAAGGTGATTACTGCTCTGTTCTAGTTTTGTCATCAGACCAACACGGAAATTCAGTGTCTACCGAAGCGCAGCTTCCACTGTTATGTTCAAGCGAAAGCAAAGCGCAATTCAGCTTTTGTATTTTCGAACTTGAACTATTTGTAGCCTGCATTCGACTCTCGCGACCCTCCCCTATACAACACGGACCGGGACTTCAAAGCGCCGCAATCCCAGCCAATTAACGCATACTCATGTTATAGCAATTTCCTAATTCGCAATTGTTCTGCATTTTTAAGTTGGAATCATTTTCTAAACATTCAGCGTGTCTGCTTCATGCTGAATGACCAGACTAGGGAGCTGAAATGGGATCGAATTTGTACGTCCTTGGACCACTTCTCGCCTCTGAGAAAATTTGGGTTTTGACTGGGTTCCTCCAAAAGCAAGGTCAGGGACGGGGCTGTGATACCTAGCAATGTCGTTGTTGAGGATTTTCGTGAATGGTATTCGAAATTAAATTGTGCATTGCTCCTTCAAGGATCGTAAATCAGCAATGTAAGCCAGAAATCCTATAATCAATTGTGTCCAAGACAACCCACTTTGTTCCGAGGTGACAACATACGACATGTATCGTATAAATGTATCGTGTTTGATGTTCTTATTGAGCGACAGCTTTCGAACAGCGATCCCCTTGACACACGCGTTACTGCGACGTCTTGCTGAATGCATTTCTGTTTTGTGTAACGTTTACATTTTGATTGAAATTGTTTTTATGAAGTGTTGCATTAAAAATAAAAAATACGAGTCAAATCGTTCGTTTGTTTGGGCACAGTTCATAAACGGGAGACTGTCTGAACACCTTCCACGGGTGTACAGTAGCATAACCTACACTTGTGTTGCGCTGCTATTTGAACGTACTTTAGGTGTGAAACAAACGTGCTTTATGAAACAGATCTGCAAGATCAACAGTCCTTTCGTTTTTTTTTTTTTTTTTGTGGTGAAGGTTTGGGTTGAGTAAGCTAATGTATGTGTGACTGCATGTCTCTATTGTGCCTTTTAAAATGTCCCACAATTGCTACAGTATGCCGCAGTTTATTGTCATGCATTTTGATAGAAAACGTCCCCAAATTATATTTTGAACCGTTATAATGCGGTCTACCCTATTGTGAGGAATTTTTTCTGCTGTTACTGCTGTAGCTGCATTAGACTGCTTGCATTGGCTCTAAAGTATTTTATGAAAGTGGAGGCAACTTGGATTTGTAAAATTTGAACATTCTTAATACTTTTTACAGAGTATTGTTCAGAGTTGCTTTGACGATGTGGAAGCCTTTGCACTGTTGTACTCCAGCAGCCAGGATATCTAAAAAATGAATGAATGAATGAAAGAATAAAAACCTGGAGTGGATGGCTGAGACTGTTGAAAAGCAAGGCCCATTAAGTCATTTTTAAAAAAAGATTATGAATCCAATTCCCTACCCTAGTTCTCAAAAAGCTCAATAGTCTCCTGTTCTCTTTAAAATAAAATGAAATGCTGCTTCCTTTTCCATCTGTCATATACTTATCCAAAAAGGCAAGCTTGTTTTATAGGTTAGCAAATGAAACAACACCCCAAAAAGCTAGTTGTGTAATTTCAGCCATTGAAATGAACTATATAACCATAGCCATTAATGAAGTACAGAGGTAGGCTATACAAGACAGTGAAAGGGTACTTCATGTTCACCTAATGACGCACGAGTGGGCAAATGTCTGTTCCCCATCGATCATAAGATCTTACAGCACCAAAGTTAATAACGATACAAGAACCAAAATGGCCGTGGCTCTGAAAAGAGACAGGTGTCTCAGCTGTGGTATTTTCACACAGGAGATCAATTGATAGATCAACAGAGACAGGGAAAATGTTGAATGGCATTTCCTTAAAGCAGCTCTGTTGAAATTTGAAAGTACGAGGCAGGAAGAGGGAAGCATTGAGCAACTCCACTATGGGAGGATTACACCATAGCAGTATGAGGTAGTACAGTACTGGGTATGTGTTTATGTGTATGTGTGCATTTCAAGACTTTATGACTCAATATTTGACAGGAATGTGATTTTCTTTGTTTTATTGACTGCTTTACTAATCTTTTTGAAAAAGAAATGACTGCTGTGCCATTTTAAATAAGTCCAATAATCTGTAATGGGACAAATGTTCCAGCTGTAATCAACTTTACTCCCTTTGAAATATTCACAAAAGTGCCATTGAGACCACAGGAAATAGAGACTGAGCAACCTGAACAGTTGGGGATGTTGCTCTAAAAGGGTTGTTTCCTGTCCTCAAATACTGATTTATGTTTTTATTTTGGAAGTTGGCTTCCTGTTTGGAAAACATTAAGAAAGACTATTTCTAAACATTATACAACAGTTTGAATTCTTCCCTGTCCGTGCAAAGGAGCTACTACAGTATGCAGCTTTTAATCTCCACACTCATAAATATTCATAACCAGACAGGCCTGGAATTAATTTTTGATTTGGGTTGACTGGCAGATACAAAGATTCTATACATGATAGTGATTTGAATCAGAGTAATGAACATTCATGAGAACCCACAGGATGTATCCAAGGAACAATTTAAACTGAATCCTTTGGACCTACTCGGTTATGAATACAGAAGATCCAATGACATGTAAATGTGAAAACAGCAAATGGGAAATATCTGGGGGTTGCTTGGTGGCTCATCATGTTAGGGCACTGGATTGGCGCCATGGCCTGGTATCAAATTCAGATTGTGTCAGCCGTACTCTGGCTGGTAGCCTTGCAGAATGACACACAATCTGCAGCAGCCTCTCCCAATGATGGAGGCATTTACGTGGCTGGCCTGACCATGTCTTATCGATCATCCATACCGTGGCTTTGACCCCAGCTGGTCTGTTGGCTGCCGATGATCAGCTCGCTCCATCTGTCTGTGGAAGCTCTACTTGGTGGCCGGTGGCAGGGAGTAGCAGTGACTTGTTTCGTAGAACGGCATGTGTGATCCTGCATTCATGATAGAGTCTGCAGTAACAGGTATGGTTGATGATTTGATTAATTCAGTTGGGAATTCCAAATTGGGGAAAAAAGTGAAGAAAACAAAACAGATTTTTACAAAATAAAGCGATACTTTATGATAGCATTAATAGCCACTCACACCTGATTGCTAACTGGTATTCTATATACAGTGAATCTTATCTACTACAGATAAGTGCATGTTTTTGGTTTTATTTCCATCCAATACTGCTGTTCAGATCTTGAATTATACTTGATTGTGACTTTTACTGAGTGTTCTGTTTGAATAGTGAAGCCACTTTTGTCATCAGAACAGGAAGCCATTGTGGATCTGTGTAAGCAAATGTTGTCACAAGTCTTGTGCTAATTCAAATTTCAGGCTGAAGTTTCAGACAATTTAAAAGAGTCTTCACTAATGAAAAAATACACAAACCGAAACGCAGTGTTCTGCACTTTCCATGCACTCACTAGTAATCGTAAAAGGTTAAATACTATAAAATTAAGACGGAACTCTTCTTGGCATGTGTAATCTACAGCTTTGTCTATTCTATGTGTTTATGGGGCTTGTAAATCCACAGCTATTCTTTATGGCTGTTTTTTTTCACCTACTGCTTGCATTATGAGTCCCTTGAATCATAAACAGAGTTAGCAGGAAGACCCTGTCCAAGGTTTTTCTGAATATAAAGTACAGTACTGGTATAATCTGCATAAAATATGGCCCCCTTGAATACTGTAACTCTGCTGAATGGCTTTTTACCGACAGTGAGTTTTTATGTTTATGTTTTTGGGTTGTCTGTCTTTCCGTCCGTCCGTCCGTCCTTCTGTCCGTCTGCCCGTCCCGATTCTCGTGAACGCGATATCTCAGGAACGCCCAGAGGGAATTTCTTAAAATTTGGCACAAATGTCCAATTGGACTCAAGGATGAACTGATTAGATTTTGGTGGTCAAATGTCAAGGTCACTGTGACCTCACAAAACACATTTTTGCCTTGAGCGAATACAAAACACGTTTTTGCCTTGAGGGAATTTCTTCACATTTGGCACACATGTCTACTTGGACTCAAGGTTGAACTGATTAGATTTTGGTGGTCAAAGGTCAAGGTCACTGTGACCTCACAAACCACGTTTTTGGCCATAACTCAAGAATTCATACACTAATTATGACAAAGTTTCACACAAATGTCTAATAGGATAAAATGATGAAGTGATGACATTTTATATCCAAACTGGCTACCGGTTGGCGGAGGCACACAACCGTGAGGCGGTATTTCTAGTTTTTATTTTTTACTTAGAGCTAATTTGAAAGTACAACCCAAACTAGAGTAGAAAAGATACACACAGGAAAACTTTCCTTTCGGTGTTCAGTGTTAAATCCATTCGAACAGAGTGCCATAGGGACTTGCTCTGTTCGAATTAAAAGTGCTCTATCAGGCTTAATTTTATACTGCGCATTTCGCTGTGCAGTAAAAATGATGGGCCACGCAGCACATCCTGTTTGGGAATTGTTCCAGCGTGCAGATGAACGCCAGCGTCTATCAATTCTAGATGCTGCCACTGATGGCTGTGGCTGGCAGCAACGCAGGGCGACGCATAATTGGCATTGGCCTGGGAGGGATCAATTCAGTCGGCCGGCAACTTTGAGCTGCGGTATTCAAAGAATCAGTGTGTTTGACATCACATGCCCGAAATTAGCCATGGGGGTTACAGCAAATAAGTGGATACATCAGTGCAATCCAAACTGAGGAGAAAAGGGGAAAAATGACTATATGCATTTTCTGTTATTGTGTGCTTTACACCTCTGTAACAACGCAGACTTCATTTATAACATTAAATGATCATCATTTGTTTAAATTAACGCGTTTATTTTTACTTGATTATTGCACACCTCGTTGTATCCTCAATTGCCCATCTTTACTCATTTCATGTTGAGTCATGCATAATCATGCGTGAGTGTTACAAGAGAGTACCATGCTTAGTAAGAATAGCATTGAATGTCTGCTAATGTGTCATTGCACATTAGCGACAGTTAAAGGAACTTTGATTATTTTCCTTTTTTATGTATCCTGATGCGTTTTGTGGGAAAATAACTATGAAGACATCTTTTGCTAATTTTTGTAAATGAAGTCAATTTATGACATATTTTAACAAAAAAATCTGTTTAGTTTATTCTGAAATATTTAATAGTTCAACATGTATTGTAAAGTGACTGGTTAACACTGTTTAGCAGAAACATGTTTTTTTTAAAGGAGAGAAGATAGTCCATCCTCCTTTTGTAATCATTCTTTATTCAGATAGAGGGAAGCAGAGAGGGTATGAGATAGAGAACAGCACAGAAATTGGCTTCAACCCCCCACCACATGGGGGGATTTTTATATGGCTTGACATGCTACACTGCACGTCTCACCAGCAGGTTCATTTTGATTTGAATTACTATTGAATCATTGTCCACAGTCTCTGCCTCTTCACATTAGTGCAGAGTACATATGAAAAGCTAACATAAACATACTCCGCAAAACACACGCACACTCACACACACACACGCGCACGCGCACACGCAC
The DNA here is from genome assembly GCF_013347855.1 of Anguilla anguilla. NCBI lineage: Eukaryota > Metazoa > Chordata > Actinopteri > Anguilliformes > Anguillidae > Anguilla > Anguilla anguilla. Next base: position 26,049,623 of record NC_049209.1, read on the forward strand.
GCACACACACACACACACACACACACACACACACACACACACACACACACAATTCTTTCATTCATCACTCCGGACCTCAGCTAAACATAACAACACTGGCGTGGGTGGCTCCCTGTTATTTGGATCCCAATATGACCCTGTGAGCTGTAGCGGATGCTTGCGGAGATGTGGAGAAAAGGGAAAGGTCGGTTTCTTGGGAACTGAGAGAAAACACAGGCGGGGGGACGTATGGCTGCGTCACTAATGACGCAGTGAATATTGGCAAGTTTCATTGATCACTGGAACCGAGACTCAAGTCACTAGAGCTTAGAAAAGTCTGCTTACTTCATTGATGAATTCAGATTATTTTAATTTGAATGTCATTTTGGCATAATAATGTTTTTTAATGATGTTTTCCACAAAACTAGCAGAAAACCAATAATTCATGCATCTGTTAGAATTATGATAGCTTACATTGCCAGTGTATGCATTCATGCATCTTTTCACACAAGACAAGCAGAAGAGCAGAATAGCTGCAATATGAATCTTATTTCCCCTCACTTCATATAAAGGCAGACTGGGAAGGGCATGAGAAAGGGGAAAAAGCCAGACTTCCTGTTTCTTTCAGGGAATGACCCAAAGCATGTCCCAGATCACGTCACACTCTGCGACACAAACACACACAAGCACACACGCTTACAAATGCATGCACATTCCCACGTGCACATACGCACACTTACACATGTACATGCACGAACACATAGAGACATGCAGGCAAGCACACACAGAAACACACACGCATGCACACACTCATGTACACACACAAATGCACACACACACACACACACACAGTGCAGAGCCCTGTCTCATGGCAAACTCCTGTGTGAATGTTACATAAGCGCCTGCTGTAGACTGCTTCTGTTAAAGTGTTTGCGGGCACTTTTGTTTCAGTCTCTGAAGCATTGGGAGTAGCAGTAGTCCAAATCCATCCCCCTCGCTCTCATACCACCTGTAAGCACTGAAGGGGATGTTTGTAGGAATATCAGACGGCTTACTGGCTATAGTGTTTGCAAGAGGCTTGATTCATTTGCCTTGGGAAGTTCAGCATTGATGTCAGCTATGCTTTCCTCTCGCTTGGAAATAGGTATCATTTATTTCTTTCGCATAAGGCCCCGCTTCTGTCAGAATTTTAAAAGGAGAATTAAGGATGGGGCTCCTGGGTGGCCTGTGCAGGCGAAGCACTTGTTACTAGCACAGAGATCAGCTTCCGGATTGTTCCTGAACGTTCTAGCGAAGACTGCGACTGGCACCTGTGCCAGCAAAATAGTCTTACAGTAAACATCAGTGTAAAGATATGTGAAATAAAGTTTGCTCCATAGCTGAAAGGGGTCTTATAGTCATAACACTCAAATCGCAGTCAGTCAGTTTATTTGTGTGCAGCTCATTCAGTTGAAAGCCTTCAGCCTTCTCAAAAAGTTGAAATAAAAGAAAAATGGCTAAATTTGACCAAGTGGAGGACTGAATAGTGCACTTAAAGACTGACAGGAAGTGGTGCCGCTCAGACTTATGGTGTGTCCATTTCTGTGCGTCTGAAGGACCTGGTGCTGTGAAAATTGTTCTATAATGGCCTAATACTCGCCGCCATCATTTCAACCACCTGACACATTGAGTGATAATAGAGGAGGGCAAACGAAGTAAGGGAATATTGGGCAGCTCTTAGCAACCTCGGGAGTCTGCTCTGGAACCACAGACTTGTCTGCTTAAAACCCTGACTAAAAAGAGTTGTGTCCAAACCCAGACAAATGATGTCACAAGCGACACAATGTTTCTTTTTCAAGGGAAATATCCCCCCCCCCCAAAAAAAAAAAAAAAAAAATAGAAACATCTTGCTGAAAGGTATGTTGGATACATATCTGTGCAAAATAAAAGTAATCAAACATCCAGGTCTTCTCTGATAAATGACAAACCCTACCCTTTATTTCAAACCTGCTCTGTGTTTCTTTCTTTCTTTCTTTCTTTCTGGGGAGACCCTATACCCAGGAGGATAAAGTTCATAGTGGACAAACAGTGGACCAACGAGGCTGAGGAGGTGTGCGTGCATGTGTGTGTGTGTGTGTGTGTGTATCGTCATCTGCTCTGTCATTTGCTAACATTGAATTTTTGGACGGATAGATATCTGTTTTGAGTATTTATATATTTTTACGGAAACCAATAATGATAAACTTCCAAAGTCATGCATGGCTGTTTAAAAATGTAAAAAAATGTTGCCATCCATATCTTTAAGCTTTCTTTTTTGGAGACTGAAACTAATGTAATGCAGAAAGTTTTCTTCTACATGATTATTTTTTGTTGTATTTCTTTTGAAGCAGTGACGCATAATTAAATGGTGAACCAGGGAAGGAGGGTGCAAATTTACAGTGCAATCACTAACGGTGCTGTTTATTCTATGATTAAAAAGCAGTGATACTGCTCTGGAAATGTTGTTCACATTGTTCTGTTGTCACATTATTTTATACAGAGGAACTTTTATTGAAAATCATGATTGTTTGCAAATCAGTTTCCAAGACAATGGACCTATGGGTGCGAAAAAATACCAATCAATCGTAAATGAATAGCGCGTTCACAGATCTTGTGATTTGCATAAATTGACGCCCGAAAATACCATATAAGGAGCTTGGAATTCCATTGCAGGCAATTTAAACAGATGGCTGAGAACAGAAAAAGAAGAAAAAAAAAAAACTTTTCTGAAGCGGAGATTGAAGTGCTGTTAATGGAAATACGAGCCAAAAAACATATTTTATTCAGTAGTGAAAGCAGTGGAGTCTCAGAGCCGGGGAAGACTAAAGCCTGGCAAGATATAGTCGTTGTGTGTCTCAAGTTGCGCGTACTATGCAATGGGTAAAACGAAAATGTTTTGTTATGAAATTGGAGGCAAAGAAGAAAAATCCTAGCAAAATGAAGCACACCAGCCACAGGGGAATGTAGCCTAGCTGTCTATGCTGGATGAACGCATCGGCCGTATAATAGGAAAGGCGTCCCTGTTTGGAATTTCCCCAGAGGGTGCCAGCGATATGTTTTCTCTGTTCTGTGCCAGTCGCCAAGAAGGCGAGGATCGAAAGCACTTGAGCATGTGTTGGGATTGCACAGGGACGGCGTGCGGATATTCTGAGTTCTGGATCCAGCGTGTTGCACAGACTCAGAAGGAGATGTTTGGCCAGGGCAGTCGGAACCAACTCATGAACATTTTGTCATCCCCAGCAAACAAATTGGCCCAGTTATGAAGATATGTTCTCTCCGAAGTGCGCCATGTGTAAAATCTTCTGATAAAGCGAGGTCAGCCATAGCACGGAAGGCCTAAGCAATGACATTTTGCGCACTATTTAAAGCAAACCTGTTTTATGGAATTTACATTCAATTGCAATTAAGCATGAATTGGATTAATCTGGATTATGCTAATGAATCATCACCTGTTTTAATGTTGAATTTGAACAATTATAATATAATTTTCAATTGACTTAATTCAAATCATTTTACTAGTCTTTTAAAATCAAAATAAAAGATGAATGAATTGAATAATAAAAGCACAAACACGTAAAACGAGCTTTACAATCAAGTATTTTTTGCACACAGTACAAACAGTTTAGAGTAAACTGACATACAAAAGCTTTGATAAATTCCGCATTGTTTGCCTAAATGTATTTACGAACAATTAATTTAGTTTGGCTCATAGTGCATTTGATAAATGAGGCCCAATTTGTTTTGTAAAAACTGGATTGTTTGACAAGTAGTTCAGCACCATCATAGAAACGTTCCACACAATATCCTGGTACACCTCACAAGACTAGAGTTTTGTCAATAGTACAATATTATTTTTCCCAAGAACTTCCTGGCTTTGAATTCCAGCCCCGGCCTTTCTGTGTGGAGTTTGCCTGTCCTCTCTGTGTCTGCGTTTTCTCCCACAGTCCAAAGACATGCAGGATAGCTTAATTGGACAGTTTAAATTGGTATAGGTATGAGCGTGTGAGCGAATGGTGTGCATGCCCTGAGATGGATTGGCGGCCTGTCCAGGGTGTATTCATGCATCTCCAATGCATGCTGGGATCCCCCATCTCCCACTATAGACCATGACCAAGAATAAGTAGGTAGAATAATACATATAATAATACACTTACTGTATTATATATATACTCATTTTAACAATTATTCTTAATAAATATTGTATGTCCTAAGGAGGGTATCATCAGTTACCCAAGTTAAGAGTGCTATTGCAATTCCAATTTTAACCTATTGCTCTCTGATATATCAAATACAGTACGTGTGATAAAAGATGTGAAAATATCTTTGGCTTCACATTGTTTAGATTTGGTCTGTTTGCTACCCTCAAGATAAGTTGCGCAGTTGAGCTTCGGCTGAAGTAAACACTCTGCTAGAAAAGATGCAGGCAGCTGTCACCATCCATTATTCAAAAATGAAAAGAAGCTAATTCTGTGACCTATTTCAGTCATCAGTTGAAGCAAATTTGCATTGCCCATACTTCAATGCTGAAGTACAAACAAATGGTAAAATTAGAATATGAAAGAATCTTCTTTTTGATAATAATAATAATAATAATAATAATAATAATAATCATCATCATCCTCATCATCATTGATTTAACGTACAAAATAGGTACATTAATATATTTTGCATGAATTGGATTTTTGTCCAAACCTTCTCCCCCTTGCATTGTGAAGGTCAAGCAAGCTGTTCCCTGCCTTCTGGAGGGTTTATTTTGAGAGGGGACAGGTTGGGCCGGAGTGTGGCCAGTACGTCGTGGATGAAGGCATTATTTATTTGGAAAAACCGGCAGCGATGGCCTGTCTCCAACAGAGCTCGTCTCTGGCGTCTCCACATGGCTGAAACTTCCTGAAAATGCAGAGTTTTGGGAAATCCACTTTGTTCTAGACCACTTGTACAATTGTGGAGGTTCCGTAAATGGGTATCGAGAGTGTCATTTACATGCTTAAAATGCACTTGAATGTTTCAGCATATTGAATGGGGAAACGGTCTGGGGTTTCCAATGCAGTCATGTTCTGCCAAGCTACACATACACACAGCACTGCTATATCATCAAAACTGTACAAATATAATACAATGTGTAATAAAATATTTTGCAATGTATAAATATAATCACAAAATGCTAAATCTGAATGTGAAATAGCAAGTGTAAAATGTATGTAACTTCATTTATAATGAAGTTGAAGGAGCTGTGCATTACATTTGCAACGTGATGAAGGGAGCAAATGCTCAATTGTGAAATGATCCAGTACATTTCTGGACATTCTTTGACATTTTTTTGGACAGTCTGATACTTTTTTTCCAACCTGGTCATTTACATTTATTTTCATTTTGGGGTTTAATAAAAAATATATCTCCATGGAATGATGTCCATTTTATATACATGATTATCTAGAACAGTAAATCAGTTCATAAACAATAAGTAAGCTTGCACACAATTCTCTTGAAATCTCAAAATAATGTAGCTACAGTGTAAATCATTCCATGTACTATGCTGATAAGTGTTAACCAAATGCTCGAGTAGCATTTTGTCTGATTAATTGCCTTTCTTTATTAGGAAGTGTCAGCATATGTGATAAAACACTTTTCAAAAAACCTGAAGAGGACCATTTTCAGTGTTAAATCTGGTACATTTTGCCCTGATAGAGTATATTACATCCATATTCAATTCATAAACTCTGTAAGTGTTAAATTAACGTGAAGCAATTGACTGTGCAGAACAATACGTCTCAGTATATGTGGTTTAAACCTCTCACACAGTCATTTCATGTAATTTTGCTGATCTGGGAATAATTAGTTGGTGAATAGCCTGAAGGCCAGACAAATGTTTTTGAGATCTTTTCATCAAGACATTCATTATCTGCCCATATTCTCTGGAGCAACTTCTCAATAGAATTCTAAAATGCACACTTGGTATTCTCTACTGCATACTGTAACAGAACAATAATGTATCTTATCTATACCATACCATACGTATTCCATATCCTGCAAAATCTCAATGGAGACCTTACTCAATTGGGGTGAAAAATGAAAATACTTTGAATTAGTAGCAGTGTAGCCCCTAACACTGTAGATTGATGGACCAGCACCATATATGAATTTGAGATGAAGTTGCGATTATCTGACTGAATAAATTGCTCTGTTTGGACTTTTGAAGCTTCTTCACCATCCAGTTTGCAAATATACAGCAAACAGAGATGAACAGTTTTGCAACAACTGCCATTCAAAGTGAAAACAACATGGTTGGCTGTGAAATCTGAGCTGTACAATCAGAAAACTGACTGGAAAACTGAATAGGAAAATATACGAAAAGACGTATTACAAGTGTGAGTTTCACTTTACAATATGTTCAGTGTAAAATGATTCAAGTTTTAAGTAAGGGTAGTTTTAAGTAACAGATAATGCTGAAAACTGGAGAACTTAAAATAAAGCATCACAACACTAGTTATGCCATTACATGCACTTCAAAATTGCACTGAAATGTATATGTATAAATTACTGACAAAACGTGCTACAGCTACCGCATGTTATTATGGTTATATAAGGCATTTGTAATACACATGATGTAAAAGGGGACCTTCCCACTGATGACTCTGGCTTCACAGTAGTGGGTGTCATATCTCTAGGCTGGGAGTGATTGACAGATACAGAATATACTAACAGGTAAAAGCAATTTAAATGGAAAGAGCTATGCAAATGGTGACAGTTAAATCATCACACTGAAAAGGCATAAGCAAGGAGCGTGGCATAATACAGTACCCATTTGCAAAGCCTTATTTTTACGATGTATTTTGCATTTTCTTTTTTTAATTTCGGATAATCTGCCGCGCTTAGAAGTGATTAAAATGAGGAACGGGCTCAGAGCAGGGTCCCATTTTCACACGCTATTTTCCATTTGCTTTTCCGTTCGGGATCGAATCGGCTCACGTGGCAGACAGCCTTGAAGGACTGCGGGTTTTGTCATTCAATGTCCACTCATGAATATTAATCCCGTTTCCATCAACTGCTGCATATCCATCTCCGGAGAGACATCTCCGGTCCTGCGCGCGCGTCCATCTTGCCGAGGTTCCGCCGGCGCCTCGCTCGTGTTCAGACGCTCCCGGGGCATCGCTGCGAACGACCCCCCTGTAAATTGAATCATGTTTGCATCGTCTGCTTCGCCCCCTGGATGGTTCATTCCCAATGGATGGACTGCTGTCAGTCCCGATTGGAGATAGTTTTACAGTTACCATCTCTCTGTTGTTCTCCCCTCATAGCGAGAAACACTTTTTCATATTTGGGTCCAATTTTTTAAATCTTTTTTTTTTTTGTTTTTGGGGGAATCAATTATTAAGACTTATGCATACATTCTAAGGGCCCTACTTTGGTGACAACGATTGAGCAAAAATGCACCTAGGTACTACATTTAGGCTGATATCTAGTAATACTGCATATCATGTTATATAAACATACTGACTGCATTAGTGCAAAACCATCCTAACAGTGCACATTTTTACAGGGCATGTGTTCATAATCCTCAGTTTAAACAGCATTTCTTCATAAAGCACTGCCACTATTTACAAGAATGACATTGTCACACACACACAAGCGCATGACAATCAAATATCAAATAGTGTTTATATTGGCTAGACAGGAGTAAAGCGACAAGGCGGTGGCCCGAGATTTGGTTTCCAGATAAACGTAGCAGCTCCAGTGTGGCAGCTTAATGCCACATCGTGAGGCGAAACACTAAAATCTAAATGACGTAATCTGCCAGCTGTGGTGATAGCAAAGGAAAGCAGCATTTGAAATCATAGCACACCCTGCTCAGTCTGGTACATTTTTTTTCTTCTTTGATTTAAAAAAATTGTTGTCCTAGCGCAGTGTCAGTTACTGCATGTGGCAATCACGCCCTGAAAATGTCATGATTTAATGCAGTTTTAAATGTAGAAACACTGTAGGGGGAAACACCTCCACGAATTGTAGAATAGTGAGGAGAGATCATTAAAATGTGTCTGTCTAAACAATTCTCACACATAGGCACCGATATAAATATATATTACCTCATGTGGTGATGAAATGGTGCAAAAGTATAATCAGTCTCATAAAGTTAATCATTAAATCATGATTACGAATTTCAATATTAAATATTAAAACAATAACTAATGATGTAACAACATGCGTAAGTTCTTTGCGGTGGTAGGCTCAAGCACTTATCCAAATAAATCAGACCCACCATAAGATTTAATAAAATAAAATATATTAAACCAAGAAACTTCTTAACTAAAACCCTAAAAGGCTAATAATATGGAAATGGGTCTAGTGTTGCGTGTGTGTGTCTAGTCATATGTGTGTTCACCAGCACACGTTGTGCAGGAGAGAACAAAAGCTTGTCCGATAGAGCAAAATATGAACCAGCTTTTAGCATGTGGTGATAAATATGGCCTGGAAACCAGAGGAATGGCATGTACAAATGGCTACTGAAGTTAGCTATGCCCAGCTAACCGCTAAGCCAGCGATTTTCGCGTGGCTTGTTCGTCCACAGAAGCTCTGACTTGGGCACCAACTCGGGATCACTGTTGCAGTGTCTGTAGAAAAACCGGTCTCCGTCCCTATATCGCTGGAAGCTGTACCGATCTGTACCGATCTCTCAGAACAGGGTTGTGCAGCCTTGCTATAAAGGTTCTTCTGCGTTTTCCAGAGTGAATCCTATAAAGGTTCTTTTGAATTTCCCAGAACAAATCTTACCTGGGCCCCCTGTGCATCACTTATGCCGTCTAGTCGATCTCAGATTTTTTATTTATCCTCTTTAGTCCCTATCCCACCTCTTTTTGTAGTGAACATGTTCGAGGCAGACCTCTCCTAGCTGTAAGACATTTACTTTGTTGTTGAACATTGGTATTTCAGTGCAGCTCTCCTCGGCACAATGAATTCAGCCACTCTGTGGAGGTTGGCTATTGAAAACATGCTCTCTGATCTTTTTTTGAATGCGCTGAGATGTGCTGCCAGTTAACCACGTTTTATTTTTGGGTTACACTCTGTGTAGCAGTGATGAGATTACAGATATATACAGAAATAACTCATTTCTAAAATTTATTTATTTAGCCCCTCTTTGACTTCGCCCTTTGACTATTCAGAACACACAAGTGCTCTCTGTGGTGGAGGCGAGAACGCAGTTAGCAGAAGAAGCCAGCCGAAAGCTACTACACAATAATGCGGTGTCAAAATAAAGTCACTTTTGCTGTTTTTGTGGGAATGTTTAGTGTACAGACCTTGGAGATGTATTAAACCTACTCCACTATGTATCTGGATGCATAGCAGCTCAAACAATAGGGAGGAAGGAGCAGAGAACAGCCAGAGAAGGCCAGCGTGTGTTCAGGCAGTCATGTTATTGAATAGGCATTTACTTCCAGACTTTCTTTTTTGCTGACTGCAAGTTTACTCTTAGTGCACTCTTCTCACCTTTTTGTGAGAAAAAACAAGTGACGTGCTTTTTACACCTAACCCTGAACGGCAAATTAAGCAGGAACAACTTTTTTATTTCAAGACTATTAATCAGAATAAAGTTCTCTCTTCTCATACATACATGAATGCACCCCATGGTTTCTGCTCATATCCTGTTTTACTTTGTCAGTCTGTTAAATTGAAAAATGAAAAATGGCCTCTTAAATGATTGATCCCACAAATCCTGGGATAATTCTTACTACATTAAATGAGGCAAAGTGAAAAAAGTCCATTTTCAATTAAACAAGCAGATTCCATCAAAGATCAATAGGTATATGTGTGCAGGACTCTAGACTGTAATAGCCCTCTTTTCTGCATACAACCAGGTGAATAACAATTTTGCATTGATTTTGCATTGAGATTTACGTGCAAGCTATTCCATGAATGATGTTCGTCATAGATGTAGTGAGAGACAAAGCTGATCTGCTTGTGGTATTCCAAATATTTAGATTTTACTTTATGATCTGTGTGCTTATATCATAATTTTTGTTAGGACTGTAGATAGCTCGATCATATAAAATTGCCATTTGATAGTCCTTTATCACGATCTGGTAAAGAAACTAATTACACTCTACCAAACTTGAAGGAATGCTGGTTTCGTAGTCAATCAATCTTTCAATAATTTGTATAGTGGTATTTGCACTCAGATAATCATGCAGTACCTCAGAAAAAATAACAAGAAATGAAAAACTGCTGGAATGAGAAGAAATAATGGAATTATTCTAGAATGAAAAAAAGAATGTTGATTTAAGACTGAGTGCAAACAGGCAGAAATATGTGTGCTTTTATGACAGTAATCGCTTTGGCATATAATTTTTTATTTTTATTTTTTTTAAACAATGGTTATGAAGTCTGTAAAGATGAAAAATGTGGAACCAGGAAAGAACCCAGAAAAACAAGCCATTAACCTTTTCATATCCAGATCCATCTATTTACAGTGAATTTGTTTGAATATCCTTCTCCATAAAACCTAAAATCTAGTAAAACTACTGACACCATGACGTTTGTTCCTATGTGGTTATATAAAACCAGATAATGCTACTTAAATCACTGCATGTTCAGAAGCTGTACTTATCGCGTATGCATACAAATTTATTGATTTTGCTTCGTTTCAACTTCTGGATTCAACATTTGTCATATAAATATACTTGGTAAGCACTGGCTTAATTTAATCCTGGTTATGGCCTGTTCTGCTGTAAAAGCTGTTCTAAAAAAAAAACAAAACAATTGCAAGTCAATCCAAAGGACAAATATTGATTGAATCTTGAAAATTCTACTGTGCCCAATTTTATACTAACAGACCCAATTATTGGTTGTCTTTATTCAAGGTTTTGCACAATACCTGCAGCAGTACATAAATGTAAGTTGACTGTACAGAGGGGTTATATGGAGTACATTTCCTGCCACTGTTTCTCATTTATTTGTAAAACAATTGGGATTTTGCTCAGGGCTAAAAACAACTTTATGCATCGGAGTGAGTGATGGACAGCAGGCACTCACTCCCACCAACCCATAGCCTTGAGAGCTCACCATCATATCTATTTATAATAAAAGCTTTATGTAATCCTCTTTCTCACTCGGTGCCCCCACATAGTCCAGGGTTTTTGTATTGCAAAGTATGCCTGTATTTCATTGAAATATCCACATCCACAGATATATAATTTCACGTTCGGCAGTTTGACTTAACTGAGGAATTCTTTGGTGTCATTGTGTGCAAGTGACCTACATGTTTGGCCTATGTTCAGTATTCATCATGGCCTTTCATTTGGTCCCGTTTTCTGTTGAAATGCTGTTAAACATTTGAATGTCATGGGTCTTTAACTAAGCTACATTTTGGTATGATACATTCTTTAAGTTCAATGGTACAACAATATATATATACTTGTAGATGCAATGTTGTGGGGTTGGTATGCAATGCCTACATTGTATTATATGACAATTATTTATCAGACTTATTCAAAGTGACGTACATTACAAAAGAGAACATCAGACACCAGAATACAAAAAATCTATATCAAGAAGGCTCAGAAGGTCCATTTATAGTCAATGAGTGTAATGTTAACCTAACAAAAAACAATTTGTATCATTACACGAAAGTAACATGAGACAGATAACATGTCTTAAGACACCTGTTCCTATAACATCATACAAATAGACAGCCAGAGGAAAGCAAGAAAAAAAGCAAGAAAGAAAGAAGAGATGCTGAAATGGGGTCAAGGGAGCTATGGTGCAATCTGAAGAGGCGAGAGTTCAGTCTACATCTGAAGATAGACTGGGCTTTTGTTGTCCCATCTGTACAAAAAGACTGCATATCTAATACACTTTTCAGAGACCAGGCCTGAACTGATGCATGCCTCCAATACACAGTATTACATTTAACTCAAGGCATTGGATCAAACCCGCGTGCTGTGCTTTTGGGCTGAATTTCATTAAGTACCTCAGCAGTTTGGAAGAAATAAACAGTACACAGAGGTCAGGGGATTAAGAATCCGAGAGGGATTCCATATTCTTTCTTCTGCAAGTAATTTTCTGCAAGTAACACAAACTCAAACCCTCTCCCACAAACATGTCTTTTAATTGGCCATTGCGGCCTAATTTTTCGCTGCTTGCAAAGACACGCAGCACCTGCGTGCCCGACCTGCACCTGTGCTCTACGGGATGTCCACAGCCTTCTCTGACCCGAGTATTTGGTGAGGGGAACCGACAGTTGCCTAATGCGGCGCATTTGTATTCACCAGCGGAGCATATGCGAGCGTCGCGTTCGCTCGGGGCTCAGCCGGGCGAAACGCGCAACAAGCCAAAACTTGTCCTGAAAACTTGCGAGACATATGCTAATGGGGCCGCCCCTCGACCTCGGTCCGGTAATTCACGCATGCGAAATGCTTTCATTTGAATTTGCGACTAACCGTCGTGTGTTTTTTTGGAAAGGGGAAACCGGGGGGAGGTCAGAGCGGCTCCCTGGGTGTCTGCAGGCAGGTGTCCCGTCGCTGCCTGACGAGGGCCATTAAGGGGTGCCCCGAACATGCGGAACCACGGCTGGAGCCCCAGAGGGGGGAGCGGGAGACGTGAGGGGAGGGAGAAGGGCCTTAATCTCCACATTCTGCTGCTTTGCACTGGCACAGGGGCATCAACAGCTCAAGCTGCCCAGCCCACAGTAGCTCCCTGACCTTTACTATGCTTTTGAGCTTGCCTTTCCAAATCTTCAACAACCACTAAGTATAAGTGTAAAAGTGAATAGCGCTTTAAATGAAAATGCAGTTCATACATAATTTATAATATCTTTATAAATAGTTAATAAATGGCAGTAGTAAATTGGGAATTATCCCTCTTTGCACAGAATAATTTTTTTTTTCTGTTGTCAAAAACCTGTTAATCTGATTAACCGCATTTGATCTGATTAATAGCCATTGGCCCTGCCCAGATAACAAGTTGTTACTTATTTGGTGCGTATGCATATTTTTCATATCATTTGCAAGAAAACAATTCTGAAGAAAAATCTAAACCTACTCAGAGAACTTTAAAGTCATTGAGGAAAAAAAATGTTCTTGGGAGCTCCAGAGTGCTGTGCCACATTGAGGGATGTATTCCTAGTGCAATGATGTACAATGACGTCATTTATGTGTATAGTTCCAACCAAATCTACAGCATGTCAGTGCCAAGTGTAATGAGGAGGGATCTGTATCTCACCAGACTGCAGGGTATTCAAGCCCGTGGCTCTCACATTAATTTACTGAATGCTAATCAGTTTGCCCCATCTCAGTGGTAAGACGCAGTGGGTGTTGTTTCCTTTTTTGGATATTCGGTTGTGCTTTGACCTGAAAGAGTAGAGCTTAGTTTGGATCTGACCTGCTTTCAGACTGAAGCAACCAATTTGACTACGCAAATGTAACTTTATGACACGAGTGGGAACAGAGACTGAACTGTTTTTTGTCTTTTAAAATGGTCAAACATAAGGGTTTGGTACAAGAAATGGCCTTGTAATGGCATTAATATGACAGATCTGGGTGTTATGGTATAACTACACCAATTGCATAGCTGTGGAATCACTGACAGCGTTTCTTCTGTGTATTACCCCAGCTCTTGGTTAGCTGATAAATACCCAAAATAAACATAGTTTCACAACTGGTCTGTCCTCAACTGGGTTCAACCTTCAGTCAAATCTATATCAAATCTGGACACATAAAGAAGACATACATTGATAAGATCCAATGCACAGAATGTGTTATGATGTGATGCATTTGTGTATGTGTGTTTGCTTCTCTTCTGCCAAATGTAGATTTAACTACACCGACTGACTGTTATGGCTTTCATCTTCAACAAGGCGTGTGCAGCATAACGTACATCACCGGAGCTATATGAACAGTGGCGCTTCAGAAATGCTAAGAAAAGTCATTGCAAAGTCTTCTCAAGAAAATGTGGGTATTCCCTGTGGAGCATGGGAAGTGACTCATTTACCTCTGACAAGGAAAACATACTGTTCACATTGGCTTGTCATTTATTTTAATTGCACATTTTAACAAGATGTAATGGGATCAAATGTTATTAACAAGCATGTTTAACCGAGGGAAGTCACAGGTGGTCACATGAAGCTCCATGCTGCAAATGCATTGCAGTTGGAATAGCATGGCTTCTGTGTGTAGTGTGTTTCCCAGTGTACAATGTCTGCCGTGGAAATGCATGGTGTTGCTCAGGAAAAGCTTGAGCTGCTGTCACTCTGGCCTTGGTCACATACAGGTGTCTGTGTGATAGTCCTGGGTGCTGAATACATACAGGTCATATATACAAGTCCTAGAGGTGTCTTGAGGCAAGCAAGTGTAATTAATGGCTAATGTTTGCAATGCTAATGACCCACACGTCTCATCAATGATAAATAGAAAAATCAGCAAGGTGCTTCCACAAAAATAAAATCTGAACTATTATGTTAGCTATTCATATAGCACCAACATAGAGATTCTGGAGATGCCACAACGATCTTAATTTTGGGTATGAAGGGGGAGGAAAAAATACAAGGGCTAATTTATTAACTGTTAAACTGTTTGTTAAAAACATTTTCTTGATGTTGACATTCCTGCCATCAACATCCCAATTATCTTTTTTTGCCTTCACTTAAGAATGCCAATCTGGGAATTCTTGAATTGAAGATGAAATTAAATGAATAATAGTAGTGTATCTGTTATTCAAGGTTGTTTAATCGTCCTATCTATATGCGGGGTTTATTTTAAAATGAGGTGAATTACTTTACTTGAGAGGTTTTCAGTTGCTCAATTAAAAGAGAAATGTACTTGCTTATGCTGAATTTAAATTGCTACAAGCCCTGTGAATTCTATTCCGTTACAATCACTGAAAAAATAGTTTATCGAAAATATATTTATTCTCCATGTACTGATTTTGTAGTTTTGCAAGGCGCTGCGGGTGGAACCGCTCTTATTATTTTCTGTAGGTTTGAGGACTGTCAGGATAAGAGGGAAGTAGGACACAAACACCGATGTGTGAGTGAGAGTCTGCTGCTTCTAACGAGCAGGAGAGATGAGGTGTGCGAATGCAGCTGTGGAATCATTCCACGCATTCCTGAGTGCAAAGGAAATGCATTAAAAGGGACACATTTTGGAAGCATTTTACGAACTCAAATTGCTGCCATTTTATGCAGTCGTTAAGTCTTTCTGGCTATTGGGGCCATAGAAGTGCTTGTGATTAACAATTAAAAATTTATAATTTGGATGCATTAAAAATTCTGATCTCTGTCCAGGTCTGCATACCTCCCACTGTGGACAGAATAATAAGTAAGAGTAATAATAATAAGTAATGGCTCTGCATATTTTAACAAGGCATCTACTGTGTTTAAACATATGAATATTGCATCTTATTCGTGAGTGGAAATTGTTTGGCCTGTATGTACCATTTTTAGAAAGATTTGTACAGTTTTTCCTCATGGGGAAATGTTTGAACAGCTCTGATTTACAGTACGGTAATAATATTCAAAATCAGGTTTTCTTGGCGACTGTGTGCTCCGCGGAAGTGGATGGCTTCTACTTCTGCAGAACACATAGCAGGCAGTTGAAGTCCCAGGTGGTGAGAAATGTGAAAATACCTGCATTGATTTGTGCCAGGTCTAGAAATACTGTGATGGCTCCTGTGCTTCAGGTGCATTTTTTTTCCACTGTTGGTATACATGGGGGCCCACTTCCCTCACTTCCTCTTGTTAGTATGAAAAATGGCACCTTAACAGAGACGCACGTTTGTATGCGGTCGCCTCGTCACCTGCTTTGTACTGCTAATCTCATGCATGTCACACTTCTCAAATTCAATGCAATGCTAAAGCTACTTAGTATTAATCTAATATTTTTTCATGTGGAAATCAGGATGGTGTGCATTAACATTTTAATCAGACACACTTTAATTATTCATATAAGTCCAAGGTGAGGGAATTCAGGAAAGGTTAAGTAGATTATGGGCATTAAGACTTGACATTTTGACTATGTGCCCTATGAAATCAGATGTTTATTTATGACATCATATGAGCTTGTTAATATCAATTTGTTTTATTGTGGACACATTCAACTGCTCTGGTCATGCATGTGAGTTGAACATTACACGGATTGGATATAGTTCTAATTGCTTCATAATTAAGCTGGCATTATACCAGTAAAAGAGCAGAATGGACAGTGTTTGGTTGAAAAAATGTATTGTTTTCTACACTCCAGCTTAGATCCTTGATGGTGGCTATGCTGACGTCATACTTGGCAGATCTCACTCTGTCAGCATGTCCCTGGCATCTCTACACCCAGCCCTGTGTGACATTTGTAAAATCTCTATAGTTTTTATATGACAGTTTTCAGCATTTTTTTTAGGTCTGGCTAATAAATGACATCTTCCAAAAACAAACTTTACTTAGAAGGTTGCGGTGTTTCCTGCTTACTCATCTCGTTCATAGACAAAGTATTTGGTTTTTACCGTGGTTCCCTGAGGCATAAACAATTTTACACCACTGACAGTGTGTGGGCTCCAGCGTTTTAGCTTCCAAATGTACCCTCAGCAGTGGGAATTATGCACGTTCCTGACAACACAATATGAACAATGATAAATCTAACTCTGCTTGAAATATCCGCTTTTTATTTCAGTAAACTTAATGAATGTAGTGATAGGTAATTTATTAAATGTGCTCATATAAAATATTTGTTGGACTGGAGTGGGGAGTTGCATTTAATAACTATTTTAACAAGTAATGCAATGTAACATTTTTAAAGACGTCATGTTACATTTTATCCTATTTCATTCATTTGCTTCGCTTTTACTGATTTTGTAACATAGAGGTTGCAGGTTCAATTCTATGGTGACGCACTGCCATTGCACTCCTGAGGAAGGGAATTTGACTGAATTGTTACGGTATTCTATTTCCTTCAATATATGTGGATTGTGTGTAAAACAGAACAAAACAAACGTAACCTACGCATGTCTGTCTAGACAAGAGCAGCTATTCCATACCAAATGCAATGTAATAGCCACTCTGCAGTGCATCAGTGGCGCGTCTGGCATAGGTTGACTGTGGGGGGCCTGATCAAATATGGAAATGGGGAATAGCTATCAGAGTAAAAACTCGCCCTCTCAGGATGACACTAGGTTGCTTACATTTGGCACTGGCATGGTCAAAATTCAGTTGTGGACCGTGGAGCACATTTTAGATCTGAGATCCCTGCTTCATTTTTGTGTTTGTACCCTGGGGTTTATCCTGATTTTGTTTAACTGAAAGTAAGGGTATAATTAAGCACAGAAATAATGTGAGTGCAAGGCGAACGATGACAAGATTTCAACCCAGCACTGGGTGGTCCTCGGAGAAACAATGTTATAACGGTAAAGGTCACTGACAGAAATAAGAGAGACCTGCTTCCCTATCTACAGTATGTCCCGGGGGTCTAAATATCTTTTACACTATAGTGGTTCACACCAACAGTGATCACAACAGCTGTTCAAGATGACAGCCAAGGACTGGTGGTTTCACTTACAGTATCGTTTTCACTGTCATTTTCATCTGGTCTCTTTCTCTAAACCATAAGGGGTTTGCTTGCTTGAGGAGTTTAACATTTTTTATCACTCCTAAAAAATCATACATGCAATGAACTATGCGCATGTATACATTTATGCTTACATTCTTTGTTTGAAATGCTACATAACTGCTAGAAAACGCTAGATTATTGTTTTGTTATTGTGTTGATTTCAGGCAGATGTCTCAGAATGTATGCATGACAGGAACCAGGAAGATGAATGAGTTCAATTAAAATCCTACTGAAGAGGCACCTGACTTATTTCCCTCTGTGCTGAGAGACATCTCTGCATGCTCACCGCTCACTCTTATTAGTTGGGCTATCTACAGCTAGGAGAGAGACATTCATCAAAAGGAAAAAGAAAAAGAGCTACATAGAGCTGTACCTGCAACTCTGAGCCTGTGCGTCCATAAATAAGGACCTAAATAAGGCTCTGTCGCTCATCACTTTCTGCATGGCCATCCTTTAGTGAATTTTCTCTCACATTGGCTCAGGTCTTTCCCAGAAACTCAGTTTCAGGGGCATAGGCTGCTTATGCGGAGCAAATCGCATTCCTGGGATAACATTAAATGCGAATGAGAAGTACAGCGAGTTAAAAATGCCATACGGGTCACCCCTTTTTGTATCTGTTCCAAGCTGCTATCCATAATGGACTATCCACAAATTTATCATGGCAGCTATCAATATTCCAATTCCCCATTTTAACCGTTGACTGAACATCCCTCAGGATATGTGCAAGAGCGAGTCTATTATTTTAAGAACCAAGTGCAATGGCTCCACAGACAGCTTTTTGCCTCAACCTATTGGAGTTTGATTAAATTCATAAAAATAATTGTAAATTTGATGTACTTGAATAAAATATGACAAAAATATTTCCAAAATCTAATTAATGAGGGATTTATGGTGCTGGCCTTGTTCTGGATATGAGACCAGAGGGTCACGAGCAATTATGATCTGAGAAATAAATTCAGAAAGAAAATGCGTGTGCCGTGAATGACAAAGGATATAAATTAAGTAGCATCGGTCACGAAGCCTGCAGAAAGCATGGAGCAACATTAGGGACCAAAGCTGCATTTCCACTGACCAGCCTCTCAGCCAGCTATGGGACAGCATTACCTGAGGCAAGTTAGAGGCATTTCTCTAACAAATTGACTCCAAGCAGCAGTGCATAGGTCAGCCAAGCTATGAAGGTCAGTTTGCTCTATGTGTTGCTTTCTGTGCATAAAAAAAACAAACAAATAAATCAATAAAGAATGCCGAGAAAGCAAATTATATTTGACCACTGAGGCACATCACCCTTTGTCTATGTAAAAAACAATGTGTAAATGTGTGTGTGTACAATGTGTAATGTGTGTGTAAATGCCAAGCAGAGGTACTATTTTAGTCTTTTCTGCTAGACATACAGAACCATGGTTTTCTTCACACGTGATCAATGCAGTATTTTACCTCTAAAGCTGCACTGTGGGCCATGTCATGATTGTCAAACATCATACACAAAAATACAAGTATCAGGATATCTTCTTTCACAGTAACCTAACAAGTAATGGTACACGTCTGACAAGAGGCTTGACAAATGTTTTTTGGAACAAAATTCAATATAGGCCAGTTTAGACAGCACTAGAATATATAAACTGAGAGGTGAAATTATCTAGGGGTCAAGAGGATTTCAGTCAAACTCCAGGAAAGGAAATGCAGACACCATACCGTGTCACTTTTATGTCTGAAGTGAGTTAGTGTGTTTTCCAGGCTGAAATTTGCATTCTCAAATTATCCCTTAAAGTGGTTGCCACACAGATTTGACCTCTCCCATTTCACAGAGAGCTGAAAGATGATGCTGGTATTAAACCAAAATGACTGTGAAAAAGAAAGCTTTTTTGTGTGGTATTGAAAAGATGGAATGCACACCAAAAAGGCCAATGTTCTTTTTCTGCTGTCAGGATCATTTGAATTTGAATTGCTATGTCCAGAAAGGCCACACTTCACCGGGAAGTGTGAAGATTAATGTCCATAAATAGAAAGATACAGCTAGAGTTGTGTTTTTGTGAGGTCTTGAACAACATGTGCAGTATTGAAAAGGGTGTAAATGTTTTAGCACATCTCAAATGCTTACTGTTGTAATATTTTCAATGGGCACACACAAACTACTCTAACAAGCTAATTAGAAGGAACAGGTGAAGGGTTTTGAATTACAACTGTTGCAGATTCAGTTTTTAGTTTTGAGACCACTCATTTGGTGGTACCATTTCTTAGGGTCAATGCTTTCATAAAAAACAATAACAACAACAACATAAAGATAAGTCTCCATGTAAATGGTATTATCCAGTAATTATACACTACCTGGAAGCCATGACAGAGCTTTTATTGCAATCAGTTACTGTCATATTACAGCACACTCAACAACATAAAAATAGCTGCATGCCATGCCCTATTGACAGCAAATTGAAAATTGGCCATGGATTAAGAAAAAACAGAGACCTTAGTACAAGCATTGTTAAATGATTGCATATGCACTTCGACCAAGTTTGTTATCACTGAAGATATACACGCATTTCTTGGCTTATATAAAGAATGAAAGATGCGGAGAAACCCTGGGGGCCAGGCAGCAACCTTGTGACTGTCCAGTTGTGAGGGTCGACCAACCGCCAATTATAAACTCACAATCCGCCTTGTGACTGTCCAGTTGTGAGGGTCGACCAACCACCAATTATAAACTCCCAATCCGCCTTGTGACTGTCCAGTTGTGAGGGTCGACCAACCGCCAATTATAAACTCACAATCTGCCTTGTGACTGTCCAGTTGTGAGGGTCAACCAACCGCCAATTATAAACTCACAATCCGCCTTGTGACTGTCCAGTTGTGAGGGTCAACCAACCGCCAATTATAAACTCATAATCCGCCTTGTGACTGTCCAGTTGTGAGGGTCAACCAACTGCCAATTATAAACTCATAATCCGCCTTGTGACTGTCCAGTTGTGAGGGTCGACCAACCACCAATTATAAACTCACAATCCGCCTTGTGACTGTCCAGTTGTGAGGGTCGACCAACCACTAATTATAAACTCACAATCCGCCTTGTGACTGTCCAGTTGTGAGGGTCGACCAACCGCCAATTATAAACTCACAATCCGCCTTGTGACTGTCCAGTTGTGAGGGTCGACCAACCGCCAATTATAAACTCATAATCCGCCTTGTGACTGTCCAGTTGTGAGGGTCGACCAACCGCCAATTATAAACTCACAATCCGCCTTGTGACTGTCCAGTTGTGAGGGTCGACCAACCACCAATTATAAACTCACAATCCGCCTTGTGACTGTCCAGTTGTGAGGGTCGACCAACCGCCAATTATAAACTCATAATCCGCCTTGTGACTGTCCAGTTGTGAGGGTCGACCAACCGCCAATTATAAACTCACAATCTGCCTTGCCAGTGGAGATGTGCAAAGGTTGAAAAAAAAAAAAAAAGGGCGAGTTGGAGAGCCAACCCCGGTAATGGAAGCCTTGAAACCTCTCTTTTATAACAAGCTACGCTGCACCCGTACAAACAGTCCTGGACCCAGTTAATAGAGGAGAAATGAACCTAGAGGCGACGACACGATGAAGGTCCACGATCAAAGGCAGAAAGTCGGGCGGTGCTCTGGCCCAGAATGGGTGGGGAGAAAAGGCTTTATCGCTAGAAACAGGCCCATAAAGGAGCAAAACCTTCTGTGACTCCATTTTAAGTGCCGGAGGTATGCGGAAAGGGGTGAAACCTATGAAAATCACTTACGCACGTGTCACAAATAGTCTTTTTTTTGTATCTGTCTAAAATAGGTGCTGCATGTGTGGCATTTTCTGATTTGATACACTGGGAAAAGGGAATGAGCATCTACTGAAAGTACTGAACAAGGTCATATTCATTCAATGCTGTCATTTAATGTATAAGCCGCCAGAATACGAACAACACAAAATTTAAAGCAAGCACATTATGTGGAGCCATTGTCCACAATTCAGTTGAGTAAATCACATGGATTTTTCCAGTGTATTCCGAAAGGAAGGGAATCAGGAAGTAAAGAAACGCGGATCCCACAAGCCAGCAGTTAATGGATGATAACATTCAGCTGCTTTCAACTTTTGACATGCGTAAATTGTAAGTAAAAATACAAATAGAGCTGCATAAAGATTGTGGAAAACGCATGCACTACCTCCATCATCCGTCAGCATTTGAGCCCATAGAAAATGCATTAGCTTAGTCCATTTTTGACTGATAAGAAATCTTCATTTGGCTGCCCCTGAGAGGTTTTTCTATTGATTCTAATGTCAGCCGCAGTCGTGCATGGATGAAAAGAATATTAAGTGTTTTGAAAGATGCTTAAGTAAGAACAGTGTTTCAAATGTCACTTTCTTCTACCACGTGCTGTAATATATCCAGTATGTGTTGCACATGATGGACTAAAAACAACTACTACGCAAGGAGCTGGGTGCAAACTGACGACCAACTGCAATGGGGGAAAATTATGGGTTATCGCTCCTATTTCGCTCTTATACACTCTCATTCCCTCCGTGTGAAATGAGTGGATTTGATATGCAATCAATTGTAGGAATGCGCTTTTAAGTGCAAGGCACGTCATTTAATAATATTGAACGTTTGCATAAGATTACGTAAGCAAAAAAATGTGCATCTTCTTCACTATTGCATTCATTTAGCTGACAGAAATAATCATGTTAATGCAGCCTCTCCAAAGACACAAAAGAGAAAATTTGCAGCATCTATAAGAAGCCATTCATCTTAATAAAATGCAATTGAAGTCTCAGCTGCTATATCAGGACCTTGAGATGTGAATCTGATTGCTATTCTCAATTTGCAACTCAAGCGGAGCACATTTCGTTTTTGTAAATCGGTAATTCTATGAACTTCTTGGTGGCTCATCCCGTTAAGGCACTGTTGCAGTGCACGGAAACTGGTCTAGTATCAAATCTATGCCTGTGGCAACTATGGCAGTTGGATGATGTCTCATTGTGTGCTAACGACCCTTGTGGTTTGCCTGTTGAGCGGCACATATTATGTTTTCCTCTGACTTGTGTCTGTGCCTGACTTGTTGACCGTAGTGTGTAAAGAAGCGGAGGATGACGTGCATCAGAAGAAAGCACGCACTTGCCTGCACTCTCCGGAATTGAGAACGGAGGTCACGACGAGCGCCACATGAGCTCCTTTGGACCATATATTTTAAAATAATAAAAATAATTCTTAACAGCAAAAGACGCGGATTTGGAAAATATCTTCTCTTGCTTCCTGAAAGTAGAGCAAAAATCATTTTGGGCCATTGCAGCTCTCTTCCTTTGTTTTATAATAGTCCGTTTTTCTCTCGAGACCCATATTTGTTCTGTGCCAGAAGCAAAACTGCTAGCTGAGTCACCTTTCAGACTTCGGCCCTTCTCAGGTCACTGGAAGTGAACTCAACCGGAACCAAGGCAAAGAGCTGATTTGGATAGGGTTCAAAGGGATCATACGAACATAAGGTGGTTGGAAGTCACTGTGTGGGAGAGTGTCCGGATGCAGACTAGAAATTTAGCATTATTGATTATGAAATGATAAAAATATATCAACAGCCTGAAACCTTTGTTGTTGCAGAAATCTTTTTCATTACAATGGCATTAATTCACTCAGGTTCAAAGTACAGACTGTCAGCTTTAAAATGCAGGTATTTACATATTTGGGTGAACCATGTAGGAATTGCAGCCATTTTTATACATAGTTCCCCCATAGTCCCCTGTCAATGCCAGTAAAACAGGCCATGCTGATGCTGAGAACTTAAAATGAATTGATCGGAGAACTAGCCAAAACGCTGGGTGTGTCCAGTCAAGTGGTGCATTGTTAAGCAAGAATGCACTAGCAAGCTCATAAATAGCAAACAGCCTGGTAGACCACAGAAGACCAGTGTAGTGGATGACCAAAGAATACTTTCAGCTGTGAAGAAGAACTGTTAAGAACACACTCCAGGATTCACATAGACATGGATGCAAATACCCTTAGATGAAAGCTGACAGTTTACCCCTCAAATTCATTGTTTCATTGCACATTCAATGTGCTGGAGTACAGAGCCAAAACAACAGCAATTGTGTTATTGTCCAAATAGTTATAGACTGCACTATACATATAGTATATATATATAGTGTATATGTATAGAGTGTATATAGACACAGTACTATATACATGTATCACCAAATGAACAGACAAGATCAGGTCAAAGGATTTTCAGCTTAACGCCTTTTATAAGTCTAAAACTGGAAAAATAACAAAACTCTTCTTAAAATAATGTAAATGAAAACTAGAACCAAAGATTACTCCACACCAGCAACCACAATAGCCATTGAAGAAAAGGTTTCTCTTTAGGCCTGGGAGTAAGGCCAATTATTAGGTAATGAGCAGCAGCCGTGGTAATTGCAATTGGCCACAGCTACTGCTCTACCTGCATGTAGGGTCTACACTGCCCCCTGGTGGCCAGTGCTCCATCTCCCTTCCTGGCACCACTATATATAGTAATCCTAAACATATTTAATAATGTTGAGGTCTGGACTTTGGGGTGACCAGTACATTGTTCTGGGAAAATCAGCAGCTTTGTGTTCTTAGCAGTCTGCTTTGGGTCATTATCTTCCTATAGAATTACTTTGTTCCCAATCAAACCTTGTACTGAGGGTATTACATGATATGTTATGATTTGTTGTATTTATTGTAATCATTATGCCTCTCAAATTTAGACTCCTCAGTCCATAAAACCTTACTTCACATCTCACTTGTAGTTTTGGTATACAAGTACAAATTTTCTTTTGTTGATTTCCTTTTCTCAGTCATGGGTTTTTGAGAGCTACACATCGTTTTTGACCCATAGCTTTGAGTTGTTTTCTCACAGTGGAAGGATTGACAGAAACACCTGTGGTTTTCTTCAGATCTGAAGCAAGAGTTGAGCTTGATTTTTTTTTCTGCCTCTTAAAGATAAAATCTTCAAGTACTATCTTTGTGATGGTGATCTACCAGTTCTTGCATGGTTGTCAGGAATCCAATTTTCTCTGTATTTTGCTGAATCTTTTGAACTCCAGCTTAGGAAACTCTTGTTTTTTAGACTTATTTTCCTTTATTTGACTTTTACCGTCCTTATACAGTTGAATTATCTTATATCTAATCTCATCGGAAATAGCTCCTTTAGCCATTTTACCGTAGATGCACATGATAAAGAAATCTGAAAGGCAGCTAAGGTAGTTGTTTGAATGTTGGAGTCACTTTTAAAGGCAAAGGGTTCTAACATAACATTGTTCACAGTTTGCTAACACATTTTGTTGGGAGGACACAGCTGTAAATTGTTTGTTGATTGGAAGGATTGAAGACTTGGCAGAGTGCACAAAAGGAAGAGTGGGAAAATACTGATAGACTTGATATCATATGTAGTGGTGGAGGCTTTTCTGTAATTTTCTGTGAAATATATGTTTCCTGCGTTGTCTGACACTGAAAACAATCATTTGCACTGCATGGCTGATTTGACTGGTAACTGAATAAATGAAAGGTGTCCGACTTCTGCACTGTTCTGTATATACAGACATGTACAAACGCACACACAGACACACACCTAAACACATCTGCGCATATGCACACATACCCAAGCAAAGTCAGAATTTTCATTAAAAGTACAGGTGGAGGCCCCTTTAAATTATTAAAATAAATATTGACGTTCTTGTGAGTATTTGTAAATGACTTGTAAAACTATTAATACTGAGCTCCAGGGCCAATGAGGATGGTGCTCAAAGGGTCAGTTTCTCATTCTTGTGTGAAAAGTTGAGAGTTGAGCACCACTGATCTGGCCGGGTACATAATTTACTCAAAATGCTTGACTGGGTGTTTTTCCCCCTTTTAAAAATGTTAGTGAAATCTTTTTGATTGCCTTGGCACTTAACCGTATGACATACAGTACAGTTTATTCAAAGGTTCCCCATAGACACACAGTTATTAGAATGGACCACTACAGTGCAAATGTATGTAAAGATCTTGTGTACAATCTGAGCAATGCAACCTTCACATTGACCCGCACTGAAGCAGCCTCTCACCATTTTGATGGTGAATAAAATACATAAATAATTTCATTAGAATTTGGGCACAGGATCCTTTCGTAATCAAGTTTGCAGTCCTGAAATTACTGGCTATTATCTGTTATAACACATTCTCTCTCCTCTGCCCACTAGCTGCTGCACGCAAGTACAGCGCCTCCCACTGGAGGATGCAGAGCATTGCACAAGAGTCCATCGACAGCTCTGATGATGAGTTTTTCGACGCCAGAGGTCAGTGACCTCCTTATTTTTTCCTCGCATTTCCTTTGCCAGTTCATTTTATTATTGTTTCCCCTCATTGTCCTTTTAATCAATAGAAATCACTTACTCTCTCATAATGTTTTACACTGCGCTCCACTTAAAGAGTTGGATTAATTCAAGGGCACGTCAGACAGGGTCCGTCTCTTGAATTTTCTGTGGTGCAGCTGAAACTGAATCCCTATTTTCAGGTCATGTGTACTATAAAAATCTCTCATAATTGAATCACATGGTAACATGTTTGTGGCACTTTCAGCTCCGCGTGCTACTGTTTTTGATACTATTATTTCCTTGTGTGTTGCTGAAATTTATAAATAATTGACTCCCCAAAACAATTATTGTCTTCCCTGCAATAACTGGCAACATAAAATCCCTTGACAGAAACATCCCTTAAGGTTTAAGGAGTTATAGCAATATATTGTAAATATGAGGACCTTTTTGCACATTAGGCGTGAGATCACAAATATGTTTTTAGAATAACTGAGTATTCTATTGCTGATGTAACAATCACTGCTATTAATAGAAAGCAATGGAGGTCTAGAACAGTGACTGAGAAATGTTGAAAAAATATTCCAAAGAATCCTACTCTTCAAAGGGTTTAGGAAAAAGGTAATCCAATCAATATATGGTTTGCCAAACCTTGTCTTTCGATTCAGCATTTTAATTCAGTTATCAACATCTCACAGGCATCATTGATATAACCTGTAGTGCCAATAACCTTGAGGTGGAGCTATCACAGAAATGGCTGTTTGCAATGTCTTTCAACATACAAGTGAAAAGATGGTAACATGGCATTGGAATGCAGAATTTCTCATTGCATAGAAGATTTATTTAAAAATCGTAAACATAATGGTAAATGTCGATGTACACGTACTTGCTGTATTAAACAGGATCACATTTTTTTTCCCCTATTTGTGTCCTGCATCATCATTTGTAATTTGTCTGAATCTTGGGCGCATTACCTTGTCAAGCAGATCATTACATGCATATTGTTTGGGTGTTTGTATTATCCCTGTGGATAGGAAATTCATTTTCCCCTCCAAAATGTATTATTTCGGTAGCACCCTTGTAAAATCTCTGAGACTCTCCTCGAAATCCAAGGCTGCGAATCCTCAAATAGAACTGAGAAAATGAACTTTCATTGAAGGTGAAGATGAAGTTTGAAAGATGATAAGCACCTTGAAAGACGGCTTGGTTGAAATCCCGTGAGAGCGTATCTCGAGTAAAGCTACGCCTGTAAGTTCAAGCATCTTCACCCTGACACATACAGCAGTGCATCTCTTACAGCTGCTCTGTGTTTTTGGAAATACGTTTTCATCAATATCAGTGCAATGCAAATGAAGTATAACTCACACTCCAGTTTTCTTTATAAATGCAAATATAGATTATTTTTGTTTCTTGAACAGATACAGATGCAGACAGTGTTGTCTCAGTAGTACCCCCCTTATATAGGTTATATGGTTCAAATACAGGAATTTTTTTTTTTCTCAGATGATAACACACACATAAAAAAAGCCTTCTAGCATGGAAGGTTATTTAGAGGGCTTTTTTTGGGATGCAAGATAATATTGGGGAAATATTAGCCATCAGCTTAGATAGTAGCAATCATAGAAAGAGCTGTTGTCACAGAAATTCATTACCATACACTGTTTATTCCCTCAAATTCTGCATTCTGTAATCAGCCAGAGTTTTCAAAACAAAGTGGTTCACAGCGTGAAGCAATCAAAGAAATAGGCCAGTTCACGTCGTGAGCCAATCAACATTGAGACTGACCTTGCATGTCCACATAACAGTACATAAAGCTTGATGCATTGAGAAAAAAAGAGTTTCACCAACGGCAGACAAACAACCTGCTTCTGCATCGCTGGCGCTATCTAATGCCAAAAAGAAGAAAAAAAAAGATGAATGACAATAATTAACTTAATTTCAAAAAGCAGCTCTGCTGAAATTACAATTTTCTTTACAGAAAATAGCAAAAGAGGGGGTTATATTCTTTTTATTTAATATGATTAAAAAGCGACAATATCAATACCCGGTAAACACAGTTTTCTCAAATCTAGCTAGCTGACTGACTGCACTACTGTTCAAAAGTTTCAATCTCTTGCAGTGTAAGGTGGGAATTAGAGTTCTAAAGTATTGTGTTACTATTCATGGGGCATGATAGAGGCAACTTGATTTCTCCCATAATGCAGGCAGTTGTCCTTCGGAGAAGAGAAATTGTGTTTAACTTTGTGTCCTGCAGATTTGACATTAATAATAATAAAACTTGATTGAACTGTTGTTACACGGATGCAATGGAAATATTTTATGTTTGCACTGTGCATTTTTTAAAATCACAAATGTGAAAATATTACACAGCCCTGCTAGTAGCTCTATAGACTCATGCTCTCTGCTTAGTAATGAAGTAAGCAAATTAAATTTTTTTGTTACACATAAATTAGTTAAATCTTTCCTTCACATTGCCATTTGTGCTCATCAGCTTCTTCCAGGGATGTGGAAATTGGATTACAGTTTATGTTTGTTCCCCAATGTAGGACATGGTAAAATAAGTATTGGTAACAACCAGCAAATATCAGTTGTTGATGTCAGCCCCAGAGGTTCTGTATTATATTCCATAATTACTTTCAATGTTTTTTTTCTATTCATCCCCTCCTCCCCTCACCCCAGAACACACACCACAATAAGTCCCGGATTGCTCCGCAGTCCCACTCATGCCACCCCCATGCCCAAGAAAAACAAAATCAACTATCAGCAAATTCAACTCTACTAAAACCAAATAAATAAATAAATACATAAATAAATAAATAAAAATCAATGCAAATCATTCTCTAACTTCAAAATAAATATAAGGCTGCCATTTCCTTGAAAAATGTGTCAGGGGAAAAATGAGCCTCTGAGAGAATATCTAATTCAAACGCAAATTATTGACAGGTTAATGTTTGTTATTATTTCACAGTACTTGTATGAAAGCGGATGTTGTTTATGAGCAGGATTTGCATGCAGTGTCGCATCCCTAAGAACACAATTGATATTTTTTAAAGGAACGTCACTGTCGCAGCGGAGAATGTAAATGCGTTTGACGCAGGGACACTGGCCCATCGGAGAGGCGTGTGCGCAACGTTGTTGACAATAAGCCATTTCCTGTGATGGAGAGGCCAGGCAATCAAAACCACAGAATGTAACCTTAACTTTGTAGTACATGAAAGGATGTATTCTTCAAAATTCATATTCTGGTAATTGCCTGAGATGGATGCAGCCTCTTCCGTCACAGTACTGCTCTTACTGTCGCAAGCAAGATGTTGCTGCTGCTCCTCCGCTCACACAACAGCGCTGCTAAATTTGCATCCTTTGGTCAGCTGGAACAAATGTTGATATTGGCCCAGACACGACAGCAAATTCTTTTTAAAAAAATTAAGAATGTCGCCCCCATTGTACCTCTACATAAAGTTACCATATGCTTCTTCTGTGCCAGTGTTGTTCAGCTTGTGTCCCGGGGGGCTGCAGTGTTTGTTGGTATTTGAGG
This sequence comes from Anguilla anguilla, assembly GCF_013347855.1. Lineage (NCBI taxonomy): Eukaryota > Metazoa > Chordata > Actinopteri > Anguilliformes > Anguillidae > Anguilla > Anguilla anguilla. The sequence goes on from NC_049209.1 coordinate 26,079,034, forward strand.
TTTTCTTTAAGACAATTAAGGCGTTGAGAGCAAGGTGAGTAGATGCTTTAGCCAATCAAAAGACTTAAATTAATCACTGGTGCTGAAAACCAGCGGAGCCTTTGGCCCTCCATGATGGGACACTGACGCCTGTGCTTTGCACATATGGTAGACACATGCTGGAGACATAACTGGAGAGACACAGCCAGACACAACTGCACCCTCACTCTCTTTGAGAAAATTTCTCTCTCTCAGGGCTCTGGAGCTAAGTACATAGGTTTTCAGTTATCTGGCACATGGCGTCTAATGTTTTGTTGTTGAAAATAACGATAATCATTCACTTTCAGTAGTTGAATGCTGAATGTACTGTAAATTACATTCTGAGCATTCACGTAGTTGAATGCTTAATGTATTATCTGTTTCTGAAATACCAATTCTATTCTTTGTTTATTTTTTAAATGCATATTTTAGAGCGTTTATAGCCAAAGATGTCATAACTAATATGGTAACTGCTGAAAATGTTGTCAGCTGGCTGTGCTGCTAAACAAATGAAGTGTCCTGGCTTTATCAGATTTACGGTAATGTTCTTAATCTAGCTGACTAGCTAGCCATACGATTTTCTGGTTATTTTGCACTGCCTAATATAACATGCCTTTTGTGTTTCCATGTGCATTGTGTAACAAGCTCTTTGTGTTGGTCTCCTCACTTCCATTTTAAATAAAACACTGTGACACTCTGGTTATCCGAGCAACATGAAACATGCAGAAGCAGATTTTTTTCGCCTCATTTCGTCCAATATCCCAACAATCCTCTCTAAACATAAAGGTTTAGTTATTTTATGAATGTGGTAGCAAAAGTAAATAGCAAGGTATTTTGACCCCTACTGTTACCTGTCACACTCCCTACCCATTGTGCAGTAGGACTAACATAACTCAGCTGTGAATCAACAATTAAAACTGTCACATAATCTGTAGAATCCTGTCATATTTACTGTTATTTTAAAACGACTCTAAATACTTAACATTTCCCTTATGGCATTGTCATCTGGACATTTACTGCAATTTTTTGTCATCTCAACACAAACATTGGTATGAATTTATCATCATAATCTGAACCTTGTCTGTAGTGTAGTTGTATTATTGTTGAACCAAGATATTGGCTAAAACTTCATTTTCAAAACACAGACACAGGCTGAAACCGTGTTGACATAACCCAGGCATTGGCTGTAAGCTTGTTGTCATAACCCAGACATTGGTTATGTCTGTTGTTGTAACCCCAGACTTTGACTATAATGCTATTGTTATAAACCTGCCATGCAGGATAAGTCAGATGCTGGCCTTGAAAACCTTATATCACTGACTTGGTATTATTTCATAGATTCCTGCCGAAAATATCATTCCATCAATAAATCATCACATAATTAATTCACAGAAATACTGTATCCAACATATAAACACAATCTATGTGTAAGACAATATTGCTCCTCTTATTTCCTGTAGTTTTTTTCTTTAGTGAAAATCTTATGTATGTGCTAAAAATACCATGCATACACATGAAGGGACAGTGGATTGAAATAGCATAAAGAAATATGATGTGCAAAACAAGACAAAATATTTAACAATTTTTTTGTCTTAATTTTCAGCGTTATTTATTCATGAACTGTGAATGTGTTCATGATCTTACTGAGGCCAGCTCCACCAGCTGTGCTTTTTTTATTGAATTTACGAGTTGATAAGCTTTCCATCGGGTTAATCCAGATGTGATATTTGAGCAGGTGAATTTGAATAATGATTTCCATTTGTGTGTGCCAAATTCAGGGACAGTTTTATTTCAGCTAACTCCAGGATTCCGGGCAGAAGACATTTGCTTTGTTTTTGTTTTTTTGTTTTTTTTTGTCCACATATCAGCTAATTTTAATTAAAGTGCCCTTCTGGGTTGTTAAAATAAATAAGCCGAGGTCTGCCCGTCTCTTGGCAGTCACCGTGGTAGAGCCAGACTGGGGAAGTGGGGCTTTATGACCAGGGCGCTCAGAGAAACCATCTTCCTACCTGCTAATTCAAATAAGTCCAACACATTCATGGCTGATTTCATTTTGCTTGACTGGATTTCATGTGACAGTTAGCTTCGGGCTCCTCACATGGTACTGCTTTAGTTGTGATGATTAAAAAAGCAAGTGGTTTCATGGCTAAATATGAGCTCTTTGTTATAATCAAGATGACTTGTCACCCATTTGTTTGTCACAAAGAAATCATAATTAATTATTTTCAAAAGTGCCATTATGCTACACTGAGCACAATTAAATTAAAAATGAATCAGTTTCTCATGGGTGATCAGTGCTTATTATTAGAAAGCTGTTTAATTGTGAAAACAATCAGAAACTGCTCTAGGATCGTTCCGGTTTAAAGGTTAGCTCTCTTCATTTCTGTTCTTCTGGCTCATGGGCCACCACTGGATTGGGGGTTAATTGCTTGGCAGCCGAAGCCTGTCTTGGAGGGAGCGTTTGGACATCTGGCCGCTTCTCGCCACAGACACGGGCGTAATGAGCTCAAAGTGATAGGAAGAATGAGGCTGCAGTAAAGCAGGCGCCTGCAGGAACATCCCACAGAACAGGCTAATTCACAGCAGAAAAGAACCATCCCTCAACTTTAAGGAGCCCTTGGGGTAGATTCCCTGACTCGGGCTAATGTCAGGTCGTCACCGTGATTCTGCTAAGGTGGCAGTCGTCTGGCTCTCGTTCATTACTTAAACATTACTGCGGCGCAGTTTCACAATGCCACTTACAGTTTTTTGAGAACCATCAGCACTCTGTACAAACAAATCAAATTAGTGCCTCATCGGCACAGATACCACTCCTTCGTTCGCAATATGGCCGCATGTGATAAACGATGACGTGTTTGAAGATTTGGCTTTCATTTTCTGCTTTCGTTGTCCACAGTCTTACTGCTGATCGTGGACAATGATATATTGCTGACATACGTTTTGCAGTATTTCACATAGAAAATTTTTCACATGAGAATTGCATATGTTTATAAAGTGTCACATTGTTGACAGCATCATTTGGGAGCCCCACCAATAAAAAACAGGCGTATGTAGGGCAGCTATGGGGAGGGGCCAGCTACCAAAATAGCGCTCCTCAAAGAGGGCAATTCAAACTGGTGCAGGCAGAGGAAGGATGGAAAGAAACCAGAATTCTGTAACATCTGAAGTATTATTTATTTTTTTTTTTAAATAGAAGGGTACACTCTGTAGTGTTCTTCTCTGTTCTACCCACATCTCTGCACTATTTCTGTCTGTCCCTGATGGCAAATATACTTTTGGAGACCGACCGAGCAAATCCAATATCAGATGTCTGTGAAATAGACGAGTTCCGAGTTGACATTAAGTCAGAGCATTGGAGACAGTTTTTTGAAAAGGGTTTTCTTGAGGCGTGTTTGATTTACAAAAATAAATAAATAAAATCATTTATTAACTGATGTCCTGTAGGTCTTCCAGCAGCAGCGTATCCTCCCACACGTTCCACCTCATTACTGGCCTCCTGCATGAGTGGCTTAGCGTTGTGGACCCCAGCCCCTGAAGATGCAGTCACTCAACATCTGCTAATGCGGAGATAACAGCTAACCAAACACAGCCATGCACTGCCTGACAGCGCGAAACTGTGACACGTAGCACCAGTGAAGTGCAGCTCCTGTTGAGGCAAGCCTGGGAACGCTTATAGCACACGCCCTACTGTAGCTCTAGGTTTGAGATCAACCTCACTCTGCACTATCATTCCCACATGCAGTAAGCAAAGCAATGGTATCATGTAATTGTTTTTGTCACTGGTGCATGTTTGTTTAGAACCTAAGCAGACCTATGACTGTGTCAGGTTCCATTTGAGCTAAGCAGGCTGAAACGTTTGAGCCTTTGTCCCTTCAACCTCTACAGAGGCAAAATAAATAATAAAAACGCACACGCACACACTTTAACACAGGCCAGTGAATGTAGATAATGACAGGTAATTTTCTATGCTGACAGGTGTGAATTCTCCTGAGTGTACGGAAAAGATGGCCGTCTGTCAACATTGTGCTGTACTATAAGTAAAGATGAGGTTTGTTTAAAATCAGAGAGGCTATTAAAGGGAAGGGGGTTTCTGTGTGTCAGTCAGTACACTGGTTAAAAATAGAACAGAGGAAAAAAGAACAGGAAGGTGGTTTGAAATGGCAAAGCTTTGTTTTTTGTTTGGGGCTTTTTTTTGCTCAAGGTCTCTTTTTGTCGCAGCTGTCACTGTTTCACTCTCCATGTTGCTCTGTGACTCTTTTTTTTTTGAGTTTTTCTCTCCCTTTCCCTCTCCCTGCCCCACTCTCCATGCAGCAGTTCCTAAGGACCTCATTTTCTCTCTCTGCTGGCACTCCCCACTCTGTCTCCCAGGGGTCCCACAGCTCTGTTCCCACACAGGTGGGGCATATGCGGAATTAACATTCCAGTTCAGCTCAGCATTCCATGAGTGAAATAATCCTCTTTTTTATGTTTTAAACATTTCTGCATTTGAACCCACCCCAACCACCCCCCCCCCCCAACTGTTATTCCATGGACCATTTTTCAACTGAATGCGCACACGCTAAGGTCACTTCGTGAGATATTGCCAGACACTCAAATAATTAGATGAATTGAGCCCGTGGGAAATAGTGTCGATTGAAGCCCGCGTTTTGTTCAGTGTGCCTCTGTTGTAAGCTGCCAGCGTTACTGTAGGATTTCAATTTCATCTGCCTTCATCTCTCTCATTCTCCCTTTCTCCTATTTCCCCCCCTCTCTGTCCAAGCTGTCAGTTTGAAGGGCACCTCTCTCTCTGTCTGTCTCACTCTCTCTCACACACACACATTTTCTCTCTCTCTCCCTCTCACTCTCTCTCTCTCTTTCCCTTTTGTCCCTCGACTTTCAATCTTTCATGGTTGGCAGTCCAAGGGGAGTGTCTCGTTTTTTCTCTTACCTCTCTGAGTCAGCATCTTCTCTTTCTCTGCCGCCCACCATGTCATTCATATGGCTTTCACGCAGGCATTCCTGGGCCAGTGTGGGCTCTTGATATTGGTTAGATATTCTGTATTTGCTTTCTTTATTATTAAATCTATAGATTTTTGAGTTCATGTGAAAGTGTATCCATTCTTTCTCAGATGATTTCTTGCCCGAGCTTGTGGCTGCTCTTGTGTTTTTGCCCCTTCTCTCTGTGAGTGTCAGGGATCTGTTTTAGCTCATGTAGCTAAATTTGTGTGTGCAGGTGTGTGTGTGTGTGTGTGTGTGTGTGTGTGTGTGTGCGTGTGCGTGTGCACATAAGTACAGTGTGTGTGTACTGTGTGTTTATGTGAGTAGAGTATTTGCTTGTGTGTGAGTAGGGTCTGTGCATGCATATATTTGCATATGTCTGAGAGTAGTCTGATTTTGCATGGGAATGTAATGTGTATGTGTGTGTGTGTGTGTGTGTGTGTGTGGGAATATGAGTGTAGTGTGCACACGCATGGGTTTCAGTTTCAATTCTGTGGTGCCTTTTGATCCTGGGGTCTGATATTTTTGCGTGTGTATGCAGTAAATGTGTGTGTGTGTGTGCGTCTGCATGTGTGTGGGTGTATGAAGTGTCACGGCAGAACTGATTAAAATGTACTGCACAGAGTTAACAGGAGAAGCAGAGCTCATCACAGATGCATGCGGTGGCAGTGTCCATGTACTGTGCCCCTGTCACCCATCCACTGTGCATCTGTCAGTCTGTTCCACAGTCCACCACACATGAGCTACCGTGCTTTTTCCAAGCTCCCAAGATAATGTAGTGAGGACAAAGATATTTAGTCTTCTGTAGTCTTTATCATTCTCTTAGGGTCTTCTGTAGTCTTTATCATTCTCTTAGGGTCTTCTGTGGTCTTTATCATTCTCTTAGGGTCTTCTGTGGTCTTTATCATTCTCTTAGGGTCTTCTGTGGTCTTCTCAGTATCTCTCGGTAGGCGTGGCAGCATATGGACTTTTAATGCTGATTCTTGTGCTGCAGGTTCTTTTCCTCTGGTTAGCTATTGCCATTAGAGCCTTTATTTGAATGTCCCCATTAAATGTCCAGCTTTATATATCGATTGTACATGTATGTTAAAAAAATAAAATAAAAAAATAAAAAGCATAAATTTAATGTGCCATATTATTTATTTACAAGTGATAGTTCTGTGAATTGTTGCCTGATTAATATGAAGAAAGGAGGAACAAACTATGGTACCTTGGAGGAAATATTGCAATATATAGAAATTAAATATATTATGAATATCAGAGGAGAAATCATTGTGGCTTTCAGATATTTCAATATATTTCATGTAATAATTGCATGGCTGTGAAATTCTGCTTATTTACTATGTATTTTATTCCATTTCCATAAGGGTGAGACCTGTTATTTGTTATTATAGAGCCATGCCAATAAAACAGACCATCCTTTCCCATTCTCCATCTTTCCTCACCCCTTCACAAACCTCTCCTCCTCTTTCTCCCCTCAGAGGTGCTGGAGGGAAAGAGCGCAATGCTGCTGGGGATGAGCCAGTGGAACTCCAATGACCTGGTGGAACAGATGGAGACCCTGAGCCACATGGAGCGCTCACAAGGTATAGCAGGGCCCCTGGTGATTCCTATTGGGTGCTTTACTGGGTACAGCAGGGCGCCTGGAGATTCCTATTGGGTGCTTACATGGTACTGCAGGGCCCCTGGAGATTCCTATTGGGTGATTTACTAGGTACAGCAGGGCACCTAGAGATTCCTATTGGGTGCTTTACTAGGTACTGCAGGCCTAGGGTGCCTGGAGATTCTGATTGGGTGATGACAAGGTACAGCAGGGCACCTATAGGTTCCTATTTAGCAACCACAAGGTACTGCAAGGCACCTAGAGATTATGATTGGGTGATGACAAGGTACAGCAGGGCACCTATAGGTTCCTATTTAGCAACCGCAAGGTACTGCAGGGCACCTGGAGATTCCTATTGGGCACTTTACTAGGTACTGCAGGGCACCTGGAGATTCCTATTGGGCACTTTACTAGGTACTGCAGGGCACCTGGAGATTCCTATTGGGCACTTTACTAGGTACTGCAGGGCACCTGGAGATTCCTATTGGGCACTTTACTAGGTACTGCAGGGCACCTGGAGATTCCTATTGGGCACTTTACTAGGTACTGCAGGGCACCTGGAGATTCCTATTGGGCACTTTACTAGGTACTGCAGGGCACCTGGAGGTTTCTACTAGGTGCTTAACTAGGTACTGCAGGGCACCTGGAGGTTTCTACTAGGTGCTTAACTAGGTACTGCAAAGATTAAGAATACGCACAACATCCATAACCATGGAAATAAGTCTTGAGTGGGGGGCACTTGGCCAAAAGGACACTTATTTTATTACTGTCCTGCTGGAAATTGCAAAACTTGCTCGGCGCACAAGCCCCTTGCCAGTTAAAGGTGACTTGCCAATTCCACTGCGGTACTGCTCGATCACACTCTTTACCAGCCTCACTTGAGTGTCCCTGGCCTGTGCTGTGTCTGCTTGGGGCAGACTCTCTAACGTTTCCATAAATTTCTCTGACAGCTGTACCACTGCCTATCACTGAGCCCCTCCACACCAACCGTGACAGACAGCATTATTGGGAATGTCGTATAATATTTTCCCAGCAAAATTGTTGTTGCTTGTAACAATACATTTTTCAGGTACCGTCACTTTAAATGAGATGCGTGACTTGTGCACAAACTGATTCTGTGACCTCTGTATGACTCAGCATGTGTATGCAGCTCTCCCTCTTGTTATGTATGTGTGATTTAGAACCAGGGGACCAGGGATTGATGTTCTCCCTGGTCACCAACTCCAGAGATATTGCAGTTCAGTAAGGCCCTGCTGCCAAAAAGCAAATTTACACATTGAAGTCCATTCAAAACTATGAATTATATACATATATATATATATATATATACACACATACAGAATATTACACTATTTTGGATGGTGCTTTTAAATTCAAAAATTTCTTTGCACCAAACAAATTACTCTCCAGGGACTGATTTTTTTTTCTTTTTTTCTGAGCCCCACAGAAGATTCAAGATTTTCTTTCATTCCCATTCATCCCATCTTGTTTAGGTACCCAGTGCACATGCTCTGGTGCTAAAAGCCCCATAATCAAACATGGCAGCCTCATGAACTGGCCTCATGCGCCTCATAAGAATCCATGGAGCAGTAAGCAGAAGCCGTCTCCAGTGCTTATATACCTCGATGTTTAGGTCCCAGGCTGGACAAGAGATTCTCGAAATACCCTGCGCTGGGCCTCCTTATTCTGCCTCACAATGGCAGTTTAACCAGCTAGCCTCATATATGCCAGTGGAATGTGGAAGCTTAAGTCTTCTAAGGCTATCTCCCGAAAAAGAAAAAAAATTACAAGATTAGGTAATTATGCCCCCTGCGAATCTACATAATTTTGCATACATGAGAGGTGCCTTTTCTTTATGTTTTACTGATGCAGTCATACTTGAATCATAATTAATATAAGGATAAGTTGGCAGCAATGAAATTACCTGTAATTAGTATTTGCATAAATCAAGGTTCACATCTTTGCTAATCAGCTGGAGTGGTTTACAGCTTTGTTGATTTCCCTAGCCGTGTGAGAATGCGAGCCGGCAGTTCTCCAGCTTGAACTGTGCTGTGTGCTCCCAGCCAGGCTGTCTGCTTGCAGACCCTACAGCTCCACACCTGGAGGGTATTTCATGAAGCAGGATTACCGAGTTAGCTGGATAACTGTGCTGAGTAAAACCCAGAGCAGCTCTTTTTACTTCAGTCCATGTTCCAGATTTGGGAGAGTCCCGGGTTTTACTCATGGTTATCCAGCTAACTCAGTAATCCTGCTTCGTGAAACAGGGCCCTGAAGAATACCTACTTAAATAAGCATGCTCACCCACACAGTAAAATGTTCTGTGTAAATCAACTCTTACAGAGGACATGTGACCCCAAATGAATTAGGTACTCTGTTAGAGTAGAATCAACACTGGACATTTTACTGTGTATGCAAGTGCTGCTAGTTCCTGTGAAAGAGCGCTCCCAGTTTCCGGGCTAACGTCCCACAGAACCACTGGCATTTTTATCTGTTTTTTTAAAACAATGGGACATTATTTTACACAAGACTTTCTATAATATCTATAATTGTATATATTTGTAATTCTTTTTGCCTTGTCACTTCTCAGTCTTATTTTTTACTTTGTGTTCTTTTATTTGTAATAATAATAATAATAATAATAATTATAATAATAATTACTACAATTGCAGTCACCAAATATATTTTCTACACTTTTTATCTGTTCTTAAATGTTTCACAGTAACAAAACACAGCAAACGTTTCAGTACGTTGACTACAGACTAATGTAATCACACCATGTCAAAAATAAAGTACTCATAAGATTCAATTAGAAATTATTTGTAATGCACACTAATTACTTTTAAGATGTAACTAGATTCAAGATGTAAATGTCAATTTTTCATAAGGCACAACTGCCTCGAAAAATCTCTGCTAAGATTTGTCGGTCTCAAGTGTTGAAGAGCTTGGAAATCATCATAAAAACGACAGGGACAACAGCTTAAGTGGTAGCCTACAAGTTCTCACCCTTCAAGACTGAAAAGATGTCTTCCATTTAGTCACTCTGAGATGTATTTGTGATTCAAAAAGGCTGCACAGATGGAAGAGAGATTTAGGTGGGAAAGAATTTGAAATGACTTGTGTGCAAAATGAGATTGAAGGCCAGGGCTTTGGCCAGATGTATTCATATTTTATGCAAAGAATTTCCATCTTGTCTATGTATTCCCTTATACTGCATGTAGTTTGCTTAAGCTCTTGAATTTTATTATTATTTTGTGATCATTTTAGAAAGTAGCTTGATGTGCTATTTACTCTGTAAACTGTCGTGTACATTATATGGTTTGATAAGAATAGTCATTGTCTATTTTATCGCCTATGTACAGAATTCACAAGCATTACTGCTCATTTATATGAATGGGAAGTACAAATTTAGTATTTTTGTGTTTTTTATTGTAAAATGTCTTAAATTTTTCTTTCATTTCACCATGGTTGATGAATAAAGATTATTTCTGATCCATCTGCATGTAAAAAGCACAAATTTATGATTTTTGTACACGTCAGATGAGTCATTGAATGTTTTCCCATCACCATTTTTGTTTAACTAGCTAGTGAGAGCTACATATGAGAGGATGCTTTCATGGAGAGAGTGAAAAGTCATACAACCCTCATATTTCCCTTTACTTATAGTAAAAATGTCCATGTTGATTTTCATCAATAAAATGACCAATCAATTTTTATTTAAAATTAGTTGGCGATCACAGAAATAGTTGAATATTTCGGAGCAATTAGTATATTAGCTGCCATTAAAAATATATACAGTGCAGTCCATAAGTATTTGGCCAGTGACACAATTTTTGTTGCTCTGGCTCTGTACTCCAGCACATTGGATTTCAAAAGAAACAATGAACATGAGGTTGAAGTACAGACTATCAGCTTTAATTTAAGGGTATCTACATCCATATCCAGTGATCCATGTAGTAATTCCAGCCCTTTTTTACACATAGTCACTACTTACAAATATAAGTTAATATAACTGATGGGTCTTCTCAGTGAGGTTCCTATGAATACTTGCTTTCCAAGGCAAAGTTTTGATGGAATTAGCAACAGTACCTAAGGAGAGCAGGATTTGGGAGGTGCTTCACCTTGCAGTAGGACAATGACCCAAAATACAATGCTAAAGCATCCAATGAGTTTTTCAGAGCCAAAAAGTGGACTGTTCTTGGTTCCCGTTCCTGTTCAGGAATGGAAAATGGCTGCAATATAGGCCAGCTAGAGAATCACCAGGGAAGATAGTCAGCATCTGGTGATGTCTTTGTTTCACAGACTTCAGACAGTCATTGAATGCAAAGGATTGGTACTAAATATGATGTCTTTATTTAAAATTATGTTAATGTGTCCAATTACGTTTGGAGAGAGAGGATAGATAGGTAGATAGATGACAGATGGTATTTGAGATTTTAGTCATGTTGTAGCATACATAACTGTAGCATACATAACTTAAAATTTTGAGAAATATTATGGAGACATTGCAGTAAATGTTTCTCAGAATTTCAACTGACATATTCATACATGATATAGATATATTGCAGCATATACAGTATATCTCACTATTTCACTATATTTAGTCTCTCCATATTGTAATATTCTTGCCTCTGTAATGTAATAATACAACCCTAGCGCTGTCCCAAGAGGAATCCAGGCATCTTCCCAGATAATCGAATTAGCGCTCAAGACTGTTTTTCTAATTGACACTGTTTCCTCTAATGTTCTTTCCACACCCTTGAGTGTTTGACGACCATCACAATCCTTATTGAAAGCACGCGTCGCGCATACTGCTGTCATGTGCGCAGATGACTCTGTGTGTGTGGGTGTGCATGTTTGTGTGTGTGGTCGTGTGTGTGTGCGCTTGTGTGTGTATGTGCCAGCGTGTTTCTTACCAAACCAATGAAACAGCTGATAGGATCTACGACTACAATTCTGGGAGACGTGCTTTGCCGGCCTTTCCATTGCACGTAGAGTAATTGCCGTCTGCGTACAGTTAATCATATGGCTGATTATCTCTGTGCAGTGATTTCTCTGAGGATCAGCAGGCCTGTGGGAGGGCTGCTGTCTGCTCCAGGATCATGCACAGAGCCTTGTGTTTTCAGCGCAATACTGGAGAAACTTGTTCAAACTGTGAGCACACACTGTAGAGAAAGACCCTCTCATACTGTAGAGAAAGATTCATGTAGAACCCGACTGGAACCTTGCATGCTAATACGTCATGGCTTGAACACTTCCATAAAAGGCATTTCTGTTCTCTGAAGATGGGAAGGATGCTTGTTTCCCCCTTGCTTTATTCACGTTGCTGCTTGCTTCTATTGATCGGTTACTCGGTCTTATGGGTTTAACTGTTCATGGTTTTCAGGTTCTGACTTTTTAAAGAAAACGCCTCCTGCTGAGATGTCATTGAACCAGCTTTTACACTGATTCCGTTATTATGATCTGTCATGGCACTCTTCAAATATGACATAAAATACATAATTATAATGCTTTTAAGTTATTAAAGGGGAATTTCACTTTATAACACTTCTGAGGTCATTTTCACACCTACCCGGGCTTTTGTGTGCACCCCAGACAGTTTTTAGGTTGCTTGCTTCAATATTTAGATATTTAGATATACCCGTGTAAGCAACCCCCCCCCCCCATCCAATAGAAGCCCATTCAACATTCAACATCAAAAAATGAAGGGCGACACATTCATTAGAAGGACAATATCAGTCACGAGAAGAAGGGATGGGTGTTTACAATGAGTCTAACGTGGAGTTTGATGTTGAATGGGCTTCTATTGGATGGGGGGATTCTTTGCTTACACGGGTATATCTAAATATCTAAATATCTAAATATTGAAGCAAGAAACCGAAAAACTGTCTGGGGTGCACACAAAAGCCCGGGTAGGTGTGAAAATTACCCCAGAAGTGTTATAAAGTGAAATTCCCCTTTAATCAGGATGTTTTTCTAGGGCAGCCATTGAAGTAAATAACCTTGTGCACCAGTGCCCCATAAAAACTGGGTCCTACAGCAGTGAATCCTGCAGGGGACTGAAGCTTCAGTAAGGTGGTAGAGCTGTATCCATAACATCATTTACCCACTAATAATGCTCATCTACTCATTTCATTTTCCCCATCATTTTTACTTGCCTGGCTTGCAAATTGAAACATACAACACATACACACATGCACACACACATGTACACGTACACACACACTCACACACGCTATGGCTATGGCTAGAGCAATATGAAGAGAAGTAGTGTATAAAACACAGAGAGGGGAGTGAGAGAAAAAGTGAGAGAAGGGGTAAAAACATAAAAAAGAGGGAAGTGATGGCATGAAAGAGAGAAGGGGAACAGAGGAGAGAAAGTGTGTGAGAGTCACGTGGATGGGAAAAGAAAACAACTGCATGCCAAAAGTAAGCTGAGTCAATTCTGAAATGCGGCAAGAGCAAAAGAGAAAGATTAAGAAGGGAGGACATGAACTCCAAAGGCATCAACTTTATGGAGATTGGGGGAAAATAGTAGGTAATTCTGTAATTCCAAAATGGTTTTGTTGTCAGATGCCTTTGGAAACCATTCGAAAACACAAGGCCTCAAAACCCGGTACAAGGAAAAAAGGCTGAGGATTGCTTACAAAGAAGGAAGTGTGACAAGGATGGTCATTTCACAATAGGAGCTCTGCAGTGTCATTGGCTTAAAGAATAATTGAAAAGACATGCAAATGTTCGTAGTGTGCAACCTGTTCATTTTCTCTTTGTGGTGTGTCCAAAGAGAAAAGGAACACAGCCCCTTGAAATGTTAAAATACATGCAACATGTTCCTCTAATACCCCAATCATCATGCTGTCACGTTCAGTTCATTACTACTAGTTTAATTTATGAAAAGGTATTTGTGCAGTTTTTGACAAGTCACCCAATTTTAAGTCACATGTTTTATTTCTATTATTGCCACTTCTTTATAAGAACTGGTCAGTCATTTGTCGTATGAACATGATATTGAATGTGGTCCAACATAGCTGAGCATTTTAATAAGTCTGCATACACTTTTTTGAGACTTTTAGTCTGTTCAAGAAGCCTTTGACAATGTACGAAAGACATAGCACAATGATTTTTCGGAGAAAAACAGATTTAATCTGGCCTTTGAATATTAAAGACCTCCTGTCTGGCCTTGTTGTAGATGTATCCTTTTGTCCTGTTGGTAGTTTCTTTTAAAAAAATGTATTTATATTTCAGCATAATATTGTTTATTTTAAGGTCATTTGCCAACATGGGTTTAATGCAAGTAGATTTCACATGTACAACACCCTCTCCTCCAATTGTGTGCGGTGGAATTACCAGCATTGCTTACAGCAGCATCTGGATATAAACCAGGTTATGGCAGGGACTAACAGTATTGCAAACAAAAAGCCAGGCCAAGTTGAAAAAAAAATTAAATAAATATCTGCCTAATGAAAATACACCTCAGAATGCACACCTTCCATTCGCCATTCCAACAGAACGTGAAATGCTGTGAGTCACTGAAAACAATCGATTTGGCCCTGATTTTTATCAGCAGTTTTTGACACAGTCTTTCCCTGCATTAAGCCGCTGTGTAATTTACCCGCACACAAGTGAAAATGAAGCCACTCAGTTGAATGTGAATACATTAATATTGCTCAACATCCATTAAAACCACACTCCTGGTTATTGAGAACAGGCAATGCCCAGAAAGGGAGGTGTTGGAGCCAAAGAGCCGCCAATCCGGTAGGGGAATGCGCCAGTGAGTTTATAAACAAAGGCCTCAACCACTTAAAATGTGAGTTACATAAAAAGTAAGGAAACCAAAAGAATGATGTTCTTACTTCACCATTCTCTGATGCCTCAGAGAGACTGCATCCTGAAACCTGAATAACCTCGAGACACATTGTGTAGCCAAGCCAAATCTGATCAAATCTGCAACAGCAGATGAGACAAGAACGGTGAGTTTTCTAAACAAACAAACAAACAAACAAATAAATAAATAAATAAATAAATAGAGGTTTGAATACTACTGAGTCCACTCTGCACATCAAAATGTCAATAAACCAATTAAATCGCTGTTTCCGCAACAAAATGTAGGCTATGTGTCAGCTGAGTGAATCTATCTCATCTTTAACTCCGGAAGAGTTGAGATGCTGAATTTCAGAGACTATACCCGCTGTCAGCACTATAAAACCAGTAGTTCAGACAGAGTAAAGTTTCTTCCTGAAACTTTGTAAATCTATTTCATTGGCTGAAGAGTTTTTGATATGAACTGACCTTTAGAGAGATGACAGCCTATCCCATGACCACAGGGAATTCAGGAAAAAGATTGTACACTAACCACCCAATCAAAGAACATGAGCTCACATAAGCATGTGTAGTAGGCTGTAAACCTAAATGGTGAAAAAACAGCCCAAGGCTGGTGCAACGTTGGAAATAAATAGAAATACTTTTGTGTTGCAACTCTTTACTGAAATTCAGCATTTAATTGATACAATGAATTGAACTTCTGGGTTTGTGTCAAACTGTGCAACAAACATACTGGTCAACGTATGTATAGAGTTATCTTTTTTCATTGCTAAATGATGCACAAGTCTATTTATGCGAAGCTACACTCAAATAGCCAAGAAGGCAAATAAATGTTATGTTTCACCCTGCTGCTTAAGACATCTTAGGAGATGGGACAATACAATTTAAGTGTTTGGTGCACTGAAAAAAATGCTTCATTGGATAAACCTAAATTTTAAATTTTGTTACACCTATATTTTTTTGGTTTTTTTTTTTTGGTGTGGGAAAAGTCAATCCCTGATAAAATATGTTTTGTTCAAGAGATTCATTGACTTGGTGAGTCCTTCCAAACATCCTCTGGGCTTAGATCGACATTTAGGTGCTCAGAAAATGCCCTTATCCAGGGTCCCGTAAAAATGGATACATGCAAGTTTAGGCAAAAAACAGATGCTCAGTCATCGGTGTCAGAGCCAACAATTGCAATCAGTACTACAACCTGCAACAAGCGTTTTAATTAGTAAATGGGGCTGAGAAGCCTGATTGTTTCACTCTGCCTTCTGCATGCTGCTGTTAATTAATAGATGCTTGTTGTTCTCTGTAATTAGAAAAATACTGCATAGGCAGTCTGTTTAATGCAAGTGCATATTTTAACCTTTAATGTGTCTAATCGACTGATTGTAAAATGGCTTGAGCCTGGGAAAGGCCCCTGAAACCCTCCGGAGGCCCAGACCATTTTTTAGTGTGCATTTTTGATTTCTCCTTTCTATTTGTTACTAGTAGCACCAGATAACTACTGAAATAATGCAATGTCTGGAAGTACTTTTTGAAAAAAGTGATGTCCTTGTATGAGTGCAATAGGTTTATGTTCATGCAAAATTATATAATTTATATAAGATGTGATATACATTTATTCTAATTAATACAGTTGGATCTCTGTAGCGCCTCTTTGTGGTTGGATTGGGCTAAGCCTTTAGGGCGGGCTAGAGTCGTGCTCCTACTGTAGTGTCCATACCAAGTTTCATAACTTTGTGGAAACAGTTGTGGAATTATCAGCATTTTTGTGATAAGCCTGCAAATTCATTGGATTGTCATTCAGCCATATTTTAACATAATAACCACAATGAAAATAAAACCTGTATAAACGTATGTGATGTAAGGCAAAATACCAAATTTAACGCAAATTGGTCCATTTTTGTAGGAGGAGGGGAATCATTTTAAGTTGTTTTCAAAAATTCAAATGGTGAAGAATTTAAATAACTTTGTCAAACAGTTTTGGAACTATTCACATATTTGTGATAAACCACACCCACTGCAAATTCATAAGAACGCCATTTGGCTATATTTTGACATGACTTGCTGTTGGACCCCTATTAAAAAATTTAAATCAATGTAGACTAATTGTTCATGCAAAATAATATCACATAAAATACACACACAGGCTGAATAGTTAACATGGAGCATGAATTACAATGGTAGCTAGTTGTGCTTTTTCCCCACTACGCATGAACTTCATGGGGATTAAATCCCAATGTCCCCGTACAAGTACTGTGGGATTAATGATGAGCTGGCTTGTGAGTATCACTAGAATGTATCAAATCTGCATGCCAGACCTCATTTTAGTACAGAAGTACACTAGGGACAGGGGTTGGAAACTAGCAATAGCTATAACCTCTGTATGCGGTACATCAGTTACATCAATTTGTTTGTAACAAGTTGAAGTGGTACTATGTTAACTCGCATTGTCCTTACCAATAAACTATATGAAATGAAATGTTGCAAGTTAAGAGAAATGGAGCTCAGGGAAGCCAAAATTTTATGTCCTCGTACAAGGACGCAGAGTCTCAGAATGTATAAGTGTTATCATTATATATCTTGAGTTAGATATTCCAATAAAAAAGTGTATCAATATCTAAAATATCAATTTAAAGCTCTATTACACACGTGTTAAATGGGTATTGTCAACTGAATAATTGATCATTGTTAAGATAACAGCCCTTGTTGGCCTCAAGCATTCATCTGAGTTCTCACAGTTCTTGAAGCTGACAGCTGCAAGTCTTTCCCCACCCTGTGTGTGTTACCCCCACCCTAAATCTTCACAGTCCACTAACGAAGCCCCAGCTGGGTGCACCTTGGTGCACCTGACATGAATCATTCTGCACTCTGCGACACGACTGACTGAAAATGTGCCAGGCTTCCACTGTTACTGTTCTCACACCTGCGGCAGGGATTCGAGAAGTGCATTATGGGAAATACAGACCTCTTTATCCCTGGTCCACCCAGATGTCTGTAGATATCACCTCACTGGCATTTAATCGCCCTCAGTATTATAAAGCAGCTTTTCTCCTGTGTTTTAGATTCAGCATTTTTGTTGATTAAAGAGAGGGCATACAAGGGAACTAGTGAAAATGGAAAAAAAAAAATAATAATTGTGTGCTCCTCACCTCACATGTTTGATTTCTGAAACTGTCTTTTTCAGAAGGCTTTTCAGAGGTTTAAATTCTCAAGCTGTTGAAATTTTTATTTTATGTACCACAAAGCTGTTGTTTTCCTGGTAAAATTTATTCTCAAGAGAACAATAGCCGCATGGTACTTTTCATTTTGATAAGATGTTTTATCCTTTATTTTAAGTCCCTCGAAGAAAAATAACTCACAAAATACCCTGTTGCATCTGCCTCCACCCATTCTTTTTCCAATTAATTTTTCCATTGTGATGCTGTGATAAGTGTGCCTTGTTTCTGAGGAATGGCACGCACACAACCTGCTACAGTTAGCGCCAGACTGGAGATGTGTCAGAATAAGCCACAGATGTGTGAGACATCCGTTTTGTATACATTTCTCCCCAGTCTGACTTAACTTTTGCAAATTATCAGTTTATTGAACAACATTTTCTGAACCACCGAATGGTACAGTCAGAACCACCCTCAAATGGGAAACAGTGCTACAGAATGGTGCTTTCTGGTTTTAAGGCCAGTTTTGTAAGCATTATACTGGAAACTCGTTTTCTTGTATGCTATCTCACCCAGTGAATAAAACTGCTTGTTTTATATTTCACTCATGAAACATTTTGACAGACACTACAATAATGGACAGGAAACCATTTTGATTTGCTTACGGTGTACAGCTCTTTGTGTTATAAGGCTAAAATGGTAGCTGTTGCCTATGTATTTGAGCAGATAACCAGTCCAGCATCCTGAGTGAATGAATTTTTTTTTTCCATTAACAACTTCATTTCTATCCCCATTTTTCTCATGGTATTAATCACTTGGGGGGTGCTGTCCAATAATCTCCTTAATGGAGGTTTGAGGCTTGTTTTAGCCCAGCTTTCCGCAGTGAGAGTGACCTTAAACTGCCCGTCTGCCCCTCTGGATCTCTCCCAGCTCCCAGAGCCACAGCATGTGGTGCCGGTGGCAGCTGCTCTTACACATTTAATTGAACTAATGGTAGTATGTGTGTCAGAAATACAGCATGCCATGAGTAACAGCCACAACCGCTGGGGAATATCACATGGACTGGAGGTTAGCCTCCGCTGCTGTTGTGCAAATTGCTGCATGGTAGCCATCGGCAAACCAGCGGGCACAGTAGGTCATTTCAATATTGCAGTGGATCCTCAGCAAGATATATATATTTTTTGGAATCAAGTATTACTACTTATGATCTTTGTTGTCTTGATCTAACATGTAATCGCATGTTGTAGTTCATTGGAGTCTATCAGAGATTATGCGATGTCCTGTTGCAGTAAAAAAAAAGGTCCAACACTATGCTGGGATATACAGTATATAGCCTAAATCAAAGTAATTTATACCGATGTCATTCAAAGCCTCTGTCAGACATACTTAAATTATTGTGTGCTGTCCTTGACATCACAGTACAAGACAGGTGCAAGTACAGTATGTTCTGCTGAGAAGGTTCAAAGTGCAACAACTAAATTGGTTCCTGTTATGAAATTTAAAGTTTCTGAGGAAAGACCAAAGATACTTAAAATCTTCCAGCTTTGTAAAATGAGGTGGTGAGAGGTTGACTGAGTTTTTAAAATAGGGATTAACAAAGTGAACTACAACAGATTTCGAATAAGAAGAGAGTGGGACATAAGTGTAAATGAGCAAAACATAAACTGTACATGTTGCCAGGTCATGTAGTAATAACACAGCTGGAGCAGCCAATTGCCCAATTACATTTGCTCCCCTAAAATGGAGGACAGTGTATAAAATGGGCTGTAATTCATACATGGATCACTTATTTGGATGTAAATACCCTCAAATCAAAGCTGACAATCTGCACTTCAACCTCATATTCATGGTTTCATTTCAAATACAATGTGCTGGTGTAATAGTGCCAAAACAGCAAAAGATTTGTATCTGTCCCAATACTTTTGCATTTAACTGCATGTTTAATATTTCATATGTATGCAGTTACTGTAAAACCTGTATTTTTATTTTTTTGGGTTAAGACAGTGCTAGTAGAGCTGTGCCATTACGTCATGCTTAAAAGAAAGGACTGGGCAGCTGTTAAGAAACAGCTGGACTTGTATGGACACAGGGAAAACAAAATAAATACAGAGTGGTTCTGGTTTTGGCTGTTGCCTGCTTTGCTGCTGCCATATTAGGATTTGTTTATGGTGAGCCCACAGGTGAAATGGGAAAGAACAGCACACAAAAGCCCTGAGAAGTACAGTACCTTATGAAAAAATATTTGTCTTTATAGTGTTGATATACAATGTTCACAATCACGTGTCTGTCCTATATTAAAAATATTTACTTTGTAGACTATAAATTATTTGAAAGCAATTGTGTGCTACCGTGATTCTTCGCTTACTGGAGTCACTGCTGATAGAGAGAACCATATTCATCTATTAATGGAGAACGCTAAACAAATCTGGGAAATTTCAGAATGAACAGATGATCCCCCACTATATTTTCTGTGTCATCCTGAACCAAGGATAAACCGAGCAGGGGCGTCATGCAAGCCAACATTCTGGGGGGGGGGGGGGGGGGGGGGGGGGGGGGCACAATTAGAGCGGGGGGCATGGGGGTCCTTCCCCAGAAAAAAAAGAAAAGAAAACAATTTTCTGCAATTTAACATATATATATTCAAATACTTTGGGGGAATTATTTTAAAACTTCACTAAATCAGTTTTTGTAGCTCAGTAATCTCCCACTTTATATTAGGGTAAATACTTCATTTATTTATTTAGATATTTTCATGTCAATTATTTGTGCTGTTATGGTTAGTGAAAATGACTTACTTATTCACTCACGTCTACACTGCTGCCACTTTTCTTGAAAAAGAGCTAAATCTTGTATGTTTCACCCAAAAATTTTAAGGGGCATAAATTCACATAAAAAGACTAGCCTATATCCACAATGCAAATTAATTTAGAGAACATAGATAATAAAGCCACAGATGAAAGGAACCTGCCAACATGGTAATAGCTGTATTTTCAAACACAATGCATAGGAAGCAGCACGAGTACAGATGAGACTGTGCTGACATCACATAGCAGTGTCTGCTCCATTGCCAATAAAAGCTCAGACTGAGCAGTAGTAAAGGAAAAATAGCCTATCACTATAAATCTTACCTAAGAATAGATAACCTACCTCTTGCACTATCAACCTCCTGACTGAGAACAGGGCTGGGGCTTTCTGCCGTTTTTTTAAAGAATGACGAGATTTTCCTCTGCATCTTGACCTGGAGATATCAAATGGAATTCAGTGTTTTGCTAACTATAACCTGTGATAGTGGTGGTAAAAACCATCAGCTCACTGCCATAAGATTCACACAGCTCTCCTTTACCATGCTATGCTATCGCAACTCACGACTAGCTAGCGAGCCAGAAGGCTAAACAACCGGATTGATGGATGGCTACTAACTTTATCTGGTACTAGCCAACTATCTTGCAAAGCAAACTATGTCTATATTTATCAAATGCAATTAAGTGTGTATAACTAATTGCATTTCATTTTCACACGTTTTAAAAACGGATTGATGCTCTACTAACCACTTCAGCAACACACCGTTAAGCTGTAGCCTACACCATCTCCAGAGTTTATGCGCAATAGAGTGATGTGTGCGTGCGTACCTGCTAATGCGAACCGATTTCATCCTGCAACTTTTGGAAGAAACCCATACCATAGGGAAAGGGGGTGTGTGATTTTTTGAGGTATGATCTATGACATAATTAGAAGAATACGTTTGACTCATAATATAAAATGATCATGACCACGAGTAAAAATCAATAGTAATAAAATGAAATAAAATAAATTTTAAAATCCAGATATCAGAAATCTGGCCTAATTGAATTAGTTTTAAAGCAGAAGTGAGCTATGAAATTTGCCCTTGGAATTGGTGGCTACTAGTGCTCTTTGCATAAATTATTTTAATGATTAAGAAAATGTGTCACACTCTTAGGTGCAAAACGATACATGATACACGATATGTGTAAAATCGGCCTTTGTAAATCAATGCTAGTGAATCTGGGCGGTAGTCTTGTCCAAAAACCACAATCAATACCATATTCCAAGACCAAGACCTTGAGGGTTGAGACAAACAATCAGACAAAGACCACATTTATGTGGACTCAAGAGGTCCAAGACCATGAGATCAAGATGCCATCTCTGCTATTTGTTATATTATGTGGCTTTTCTGGAGTTTTGGTGTATATAATGCTGTAACAAAGAACAACTGGATCAGAAGATCTGACTAATTAAGTAAAAATGTATAGAGGATGAGTGATGGAGTCCATTTGTATTGATGGTCTTGCACATGTTATCTGTTCGGACAGCCAGAGAATGTGCACTCTGCTGAAGCTGCCCTACTGAAGCTCCAATCTGGTGAAGCTGAGTGAAGGAACAGATATGCTGCCAGAGAGAGATTTGCATTCTGCACAATTCGTCCTCAGCTGATTGGATTTCAATACATGCTCCTTATAGGTTTTATCTCCACTGGATGCTATTTCACATTTAATTGCTGAATTCGTTTTAGTTTTATTTACATTACTTATTTATTTGTGCAAAAAGCATATAGGCTCCAAAAGGCCCCACCAGGACAGGAATAAGGAAATAATCCTTTCAATGATTATTATGTGATAGGGAACAAAAAAGGAAAATATAGAAATATAATGTATAAGAAAGGGGTTTTGCTACCTTGCTGGCTGGATAGTTCACTGAGTGCTTTCTCTGCATGTGTATATGTGTATCTGTGTGTATGTGATTGGCCATACATGCACACATGTTGTGACATCATCCTGTGGAGCGCAGCACATATCAGGGCACATATTTCAGATCACTAGTATACCGCAGTATGCTCTTTCGAGTAAGACCCTGTTCACTAGCGCTCTCGTGAATGTTTGCTTGTGTAGCCTAGCGCAGTGCGGGAAGTCACAGACTGAGAAGGTGCAAAGGAAGTCGCGGCAACAAACTGGCGCGACGCGTGGTAGCGTTCCTGACAGGCTGACGGACACCCTTCCCGTAAGCGTCAACCCAGCGGGAGCTGGCACTTCCTGCGCACACAGGCGAAGCGGGTAGACTGAGAGGCATAAGGCAGAGGCAGGGACCTGTGGAGAGCTGGCTCAAAGATGGGCCATGTGTTTGTGTGTGTGTTTGTGCGTGTGCGTATGTGTGCGTGTTTGGGGAGGGTGTGGGTGTGCGTGTCTTTGCTTGTATATATTTTGTCAGATATCTAGTGTTCAGATTATGGCCTTATGGAGAGAAAATGGGAATTGGATACAGTATTATACTGTTTCTAAGAATGCTGCCTGTTCTCCCCTCCACAAACATCAAAGCAATTGTGCTTGGAGAAATTAAAATGCTGATACCCTAATCTAGGCCTGCAATCACTGGGTCGCAAATCCTGCAGTTTGTCTCAGAAGTGACACCAAAACATAAAGCTATTAATGGGGCTAGAGGCCCAGCGTGGCTACAGAAGGCTCAAAGGTAATGTTTCTTTTGATTTTAAGTCTGAATGCAATCTGTCACATTTAGAGGAAATCATTGCTTGAAAATGTTTTATGTCTATGAAGATGATGGTTGTTGAGGCCTGACAGTTGAAATCTACATTTTACATTTCAAGCGGAAAACAACAAGGTGCGATTTGATTTTGTTTCATGGAAAATAGTTTTCCCTGAAGGTGGACATTGCATGTGGCTGAATTGAACAATTATTTGTCTAAAAATATCACCTCTGCTGTTAGAAGCTGAAGTAAATTTGTTTTTTTGGGGGGGGCAGTCAATAGCTGAGCTGGATTACCTCCTAACATATTCATGTTTAGTCTCCTTAGAAAGAGTCTAAAACCATGAATCTATTGATAATACTATCATAGTGCTCAGCATGATATACTTTTCTACAACATAAAGTCACTTTAATAAGTACAATCTGTTGGCATTTAGATAGGCTGGTCTTTGTCATAAATGAGCCGAACATATTTTACTTAATCCTCACTGCCCAACAGTATTTACAGTTAAATGCAAAAGTACTTTTTAGGGGAGCAAAAGCAATTTTACGTATTAATGTAATTTCAAATAAATTTGTCATATTTAGTACTTGTTTTAAATCTTTTGCATTTGATGACTGCTTGAAGTCTGTGACCGACAGGCATCACCAGGCCCTGGGTATCAGGCCTTTACTGCAGCTTTCTTTACTTCCTCTTTGTTTCTGGGACATTTCGTTTCAAGTCTTGTCTTAAGCAAGTGAAACAGCTGCATATAACCTAATAATGGTGCATATTCATGACCTGTGTATTTTTGCCACTGGTTGTTGTAGATTTTTAGAAATAAACAATAGAGCAAATAAATTATAAGGCATTTTATGTTTTTTGTTTTTACATTTTGAAGTACATTATGAGTTAACCATAAACAATTTATTACACGTTTCATAGGTTTTGATACTTTAGTCTTCATGGTACTCTTGTGCCCTTCTGGTGTGTGTTGCCACAAGGTTACAGTATAAGGCTTTATTTAAGACCAAAATAGCCTTTTATTAAAATTACAAAGAGCTTGGGGTGGCTGGACTGTACTACCCTGTCACACACACAGATGCATGCACTTTGAGAAGGTTCAGGATAGTTATTGTATTTCTGTCCATACTGTGTATCTGCAAAGCTAAAATTTTGACTCTTTTTTTTTGTAATATTCCCATGTTGCGACAGTGCCTATTATCTGTGCTATTTATATTATCTCAATTTACATGGGTCAGATACTGAATTAATGAAGCCTCAGAATCATTATTTTGTTTCAGAAGACCTCTTTGATTTGTGAACAGGCACTGTACTAGTGCTTGCCACATTGTTTGGATGCATAAATTGCACACTGTTGGTAGAGACAAGGCAAATACATTACATTGCATCATATTACATTTCGTTGTGCTATATTATACTTCATTCATTTAGCAGATGTCCTTATCCAGAGTGACTTACAAAACAAAACAATATAAGTGCATCCCCCTCAGCAAACATGAGTAATTCATATGAGTTATGGCTGACAATATTCACAGACCATCGAGTATTATCTGCAGCATCACTAAAGCAGAAAATGTAAGTTAGCTTAAATGACCTAAAATATCCTCTAGATACCCTCTTCTAAATAACAAGTGGGGATTTTGCACATGCCTACATTACTCTTTATCGGAGAGATAATCACAGGACTCTGGAGCGAGCCTGTTGCGGATTGAAACTGCCAGTCAGAATGGTTTGAGTGTTTTATAATGTTGCCTTGTTTTTCTGGGTAGCCTAGCCAGTGAGCAGCACTGACGCTCTGGAGGCGGTTATTGGGAGGACGAGGAGCAGACGGGAGTCATGGCACAGAAGGGCCCGTAACAGAAACTGCGTCAGAAAGAGAAAACAAACATCTTTTCATTTAATTTACACAGAACTGAGAATCTCAGGTGCACAGCCCGAGAGGGGGAAACTGCCAAAACCGGGTGCAGATCAATAATACATCTCTGCCTCTCCCTGAGAAAAGACCGGACAGCTGGCTGGCTGGCCGGCTGGCTGCTCACGATGTGAAAGATGTGACTGCTCTTCTGCGTCTTCCTAAATCGATGGAGGATGCTGCAGCAATGTGATGGGGAGCTCCAGACTGAAGAAATATAAAAACAAAAATAGGGTAGAATACACCCCCTAGATAGCAGTTTTGATTTGTTAAGAAAGACATCACCTGCCCACCACATCTGCTTACCTACAATATTTGAAACATTGTAAAATATCTCAGGGTCAGAGCTTTTGTATCACATCAAAACTATACCAAAAGTCCTCGTCTATTATTCCAAGCATGGCTGAAAATTGATTTTGTTTCACTTAAAAATAAGAGTATTTCAGAAAAGCATATTTTCTAAGAGAAGTGTGGTGAATGAAATAGTGATACAAATAGGTAAACAAAATACAATGCTAAAATCACAAAACTGGATACACTTAGGGAATTTAAACATTGATGCGTTGTTATATTTTAGAGCAGAGTTGAAAAGATTTCAAGTTTAATTTCATTGCTGAGATGATAATATGAATTTAGAGTTGATTTTTTTTAAACATTAGGGAACCAACCTGCCGTAGGCTTTGAAAATGAGTATCATCAATCAAAATAAAAGTATTACTCAAAGCAAAACAGGAATCTCAATGTCACACCCACAGTAATTTAAACAAAGGAGAAATGATGCAGCATACTCAGTATGTTGAGCAATAGGTCCCACCTTCAATTATTCTCATCATCAGGAGGGTTTGAGTCAATCACAGAATTCTATCCATCCATCCATTACCTAGCCTGCTTGTTCATGGTCAGAGTCCCGGGTGGGCTGGAGCCTATCCAAGCATACATTGGGCAAAAGGCATACATGCTAGTCAAAGTATACAAAGGCATGCCAGTCCATCTAAGAGTACATTCAGTCACTCACTCACTCACTCACTCACTCATACACTTATGCCTATGGGGAATTGGAGTCTCCAATTATCCTACCTGCATGTCTTTGGACTGTGGGAGGAAACCGGAGTGGGGAGAACATAAAAAATCCACACAGAAAGGCCCCGGGCAGGATTCAAAGCTGGGACCTTCTTGCTGTGGCACCACCGTGCCACCCCGCCAATCACCGAACTGAAACACATAATTGCTTTCAACATGAGTACTGAACAGCAGTGTCCCAAAATTCAGTATGTTAATGGGATTTGACATATATACAGGCATTTAGGAGACACTTCAATCCAGAGTGACTTATACCACTTGAGCTGGCTTTACGCTACATGACTTCTGGACAACCAAAGTCTGACACGCTGTCACATGTGAGAACAATCATGGGTTTTTAGTCTTAGAGGTGCACACATCTAAAATTCTGCAAAGACTGGGAGTCATACCTCTTCACAGATTGTGAGACTCCAACGGGATTCTTTTGGAGATTCTTAATCTTAGCCCGCTGGTGTGTGGATGTCAGACAAAGACAGCACACCTATTGGCTGTTGACAGTGTCGGTTTATAAATCACGTTGTCAACCAGCACAAACCTTTTGAGCCAAGACTAAAGAGTTACTGTGCGATAATAATAAACGTGTTTGATATTGTTGTAATTGTCAAGATGCAAAAAAGACAATACAATCTCACACCATTCGTGAATCATGGCAGGGGCACACTCTGACTGAAGTAAAACAGGCATGATTTTACAACGACTTCTAAGACTGAAATCACTTAAAATATCGTCAAGTGTACGGCCAGCATTAGAGATCCTTGATGCTGAGGATACGCCTGTTAAAGAAGGAACAAGCAACACCTCTGAGGACCTCCCTGCAGTAAAATGTAATAAGATGTAGACATGTCCTACTGAGGCCTGACAATTCATTTTTGTCCCCTGTAGGGTCAAAATGAGTCTCAAGAACAATATATTCTACTCTGATGAAACCTACACTACAAGCGACATTCAATAAAAATAAAATAAATAAGATTTTAAAAAATATAGATGATATTTAAAAATATATTTTCATGCAACATATTTTTGTCAACCAAGACACTTGTACTGTATTATGTAAAAAATTACTTTATGATGGGAGGATATGGAAGTGCACAGTGTACTGTACATGTTGCATATCGATTCTGCTTGAAATATTACATTTTATCGCTTGACCATACAGTACAATATACAGGTTTACAGTGTCATAAAGGAACTCGCATGACTCTCATGTACTGTCAATGTTTCATGGATCTCTGATGAGTAGACCATGTACCGGAGACTAAAATGTGTGTATTTAAAAACAGCCTTTTCCATTTCCTGAAAAGTTGCCTTTATGGAGATACACGGTTTTCTAATTGCACCAGTGATAAGTGGGTTTAATTGAAGACAGGAGAGTGGAAATGAAAAAGGATCTTTCCCGCCTTTAGTATCAGGTTTATATGGAAGTGAATGATATTGAGAGGTCATAAACGCAGGTGTGAATTCATGATTAGATAATAACGTGCAGATGGAAAATTATGCGCAATTGGAAAAAAAAGATGAACCGTACCAACCTTAAATTTCAAGCTGCCTGTTAGCGAAGAAGAACGGTACCAGCACACTGTTGTTGCTCCCAAAAGACCCTGCGCACTGAATAAATCTTCAAATAAATGTGTCCTGCACCTCACAGCCTTTGTCAGGCAAAGACCTGCCGAAATGACAAGTTGCACAGTTTCAGTTGTGTGAAACAAAGCATGTTTCTCAATGGAGACTAATGGTGGTGTGCGGTGGCATTCTCTTCCATTATCAGTTTCAGCCATGCACCTGAGATTTCTGCCACCACGCTTACCCGCTGAGCATCTGCTAGCATTGGGTGAAGGGTGAAAGGTGTGAACATACTGCGCTGGAAAGATGTTGCCCAGAGCCCCAACCCCAGCTTCAGGGATGGGGCTCTGGGATTGGCTACCTGTTTAAATTCATTAGCTGTATCAGGCATCCGGGCTGCTTGTGAGATGCTGTTTTTGATTGACACTCGGTTCAGATGAGCCTAAAGGGGAAATGAGCAGGAGTTTGGTTCCACTGAGGAAGCAAGGCACTGTACCCAACCAACCTCTACCTCTCCAACACACGTTGTGTAGACTTCTTTATTCATGAGCTGCAACATAACTATATCACAATACTTATATTTATATTTACTGATAGTTTGCCCTCAATTTAATATAGCTATACAGTTACACACATGCACACACGCACACTCACTTCTCATAGAAATGCAGTGGAGAAGTAGTCCCGTGTACCACTGTTGGTATGAGTCATGTTCACACTAGAAAGCATACAAGCAACAATGCTGCTGTGCTGATCTTATTGATTCTGTTTTATTCTGATGAACTTCTAATAATTAACATATGTCTTTTTGAGCTCTCCTCTAGCAGCAATTATCAGGCTGCTGCTGCTTGTTTTAAATATGGTTGTCCTATAGCACCCTCTCACCCCTCACTATTGTTCATGTTTTTTGCTGATTTGATAATGGCTGACAACACAGGTAGACAGTGGAATGGTTTAGGCAGTGGGACAGGTGCACAGTATACGAGCCAGACTGTAAAACAGAGAAAGCAGTGGAATAGGTAGATAGAGAGATGGGTCAGTTGGTGAGAAATGTAGACAGACATAGGAGCTGAAATGTATCTGCCCATGGGAATAGTGGATACTGTAATGTGACACATCTAAAAAACATTATTTATTTTATTTACAAGGCCATAGCTTGAACCGAGGAACAGTTTCTATTTAGTATTCACAAAAGTGAAATGGGATAGTGGCATGATGGATGACAAGACATCAATCAGTTTTTTGACGTACAGATATTCTGTTCCGACCAAAATGAGGCAGTTAAAGGGCTCTGTTTTTAGCTAAATTTCAGACCCATGCATCTGTTTGTGATCTGTCCAAAACAAACAGGGATAATCATTCATTCAATTTAGAGGAAATAAAAATTCCCTTCCATGTGATCTCAGACAAATAGTTTGTCTTCCTTACCATTCGGATAGGATTTTATCATTCCACTATCAACTGAGATAAGAATTTATTTAAATTTATTTTGTGTGTGTGTGTGTTTGTGTGCATGCGTGCGTGCGTGTATGCCATGGTAATGTCACTTGTTGCAACCATGGTGGACATAACATATGGAGGTATTTTTGTAGCAAAACTCACAAATATGTAAATTGGGTTTCACAAATATATAAATGGTTTCTCAAATATGCAGAGTTTGTCAAAAAAAATACCTCCATAATAACACACCATTTGCATGTAACATTATTGACATAAGCATTTATAAATGTCCAAAAAGGGCTTATGAAGGTGTAAAGTACTGCTTATGCAGTTATACAGTATAGCTCTAGTGAAGGACCATAAAGAAGAAAGCATGACACCGTTTTATTTATTTTGTGGTAAACCGGATCGATACACACTGCTGTATATGTAAAATGAGCCCAGCATACACTCCAGGATGGAGTTGTAAAATAAGTGTTTGAATTATAGAGCGGTTGATACAGAGGGTGAAGCTCAGTGGAAGATGACAGCACTGGCAGTGGATTCTGGGACAGTAGGGAATTTGGCCTGGAGGCTGTGCCATTTCTCATTACTCACAGTGGAGTTGCTGACAGCCTGGGTAGACTGACATTGCTCCTCCCACCATTTCTGACTCGTACTCTTATCTGACTGTATTGACAGATACAAGTGTTATACTTTCTTAAGGTCATTCAGAATTTGAATGTGTACAGAAAATACTTCTTTCTGGTCTGTTGCCTGACCTTGGCCAGCACCAATGGTCCTAAATTGACCCATATTATATTTGGAACGCTACTGATTAAATAAGATCCATAATGAACTAACTTAGATATTTCATTTCTCAAAAATTCACATTCACGTAAAAAAAGTTGTAATTATTAGAAAAACAGCTAAGCTAATTACAATAAAATACAACAAGTAAAATTATAAAATGAATAATAATAATTACAAGCTCTCTCTCTCTCTCTCACTCTTTCCCTCTCTCTCTTACAGAGAGCCTGTACCGCCTGGCTCGCCCTCGCTGTCCCCCACAGAGCAGCATAGATGGGTTGGAGGATATGGAGGTAGGTCTCCAATGCATTGATATCGTCATCTGACTGAATCATAGGGCAATCACTGTGGTCAGAATGGTGATATTTAGCACCTGTCTCTCCTGTCTAACATTCTCTCTCTGTCCCTTACAGTAAAACAGCAGTAAAAGTATGTTATGATGAGTTCAATTTACAGGGCCTTATTTTGTACATTTTGTACATTTCTGTCTGTCTGGCTTGAGAAGGACCACAGTGGAAAATATGTTTCATAAGTTCATTGTGATATCCTTGATACTTTGTTTTTCTTTATACATACATGCGATATTTATGATTTTGTTGTACTTTAAGCATCAAACAAAATCAATCAATCAATCAATCAGTCAGCCACTCACCTGTAATCTGCACGTCATCTTCACCATGTCATTCATGTCCTCACCCAATGCTGCCCTCCCCTCCCCCAGAGGAAGTGTAAGACGCACCTGCTGGTTCTGGTGGTCCACGGAGGCAACATCCTGGACACGGGGGGCGGGGACCCGGGGACGAAGGCGGGCGACGTGGCGACGCTGGCGTCGGTGCTGGAGAAGGTGGCGCAGGCCCACTTCCAGGCCGTCGCCGATCACGTGACCATCAAGCTGGTCCCCTGCCCCGCCGTGTGCGCCGAGGCCTTCTCTCTCGTCTCTAAGTGAGTGGCGCAGGCGCGCGGGAAGGGCGGGGCGCTTCAGCGCGTGCTCACCCCCTATTTCTGACCACGGACCACCCAAGGGCCTGTCTTTCCTTCTTAAGCACATTTTACATGATAGCTGTATCTGGTGAAGAGCTTTGCAGGTTGAAATGTTGTTTGCACCATTACAGCTTGCCTGGGAACATTTAGTTCAGTGCTTGGATTGCTCTGTTTCCTCATTAATGTACAGTACTTCATTCCCCTGACACATGTGAAACACCTGTGTACCTGCTAATGTTCTATTTAGAGTCTGCCCTCCTTTGGTGTTTTTTTCCGCTCTGTTCAGACAGAATAAAAGCAGAGATAGAGAAGGAATCATGGTGCAGAAAGCACCATGACAGGGATCAAACCCCTAACCACATGGAGGAATATGTACATGAGCGTTGGCCACCCTATGGGCAATGGCACATATATCACCAACTGCTGTGTATTTAAAATGCAATATATGCAAATAATTATTTAATATCTGATATATATTTCTAGTGTCTTCTTTTTGTTTTTATACCTTCCTGCCACTGCAATTTTGATTGTAGTTTATTATATTATTAATTTCAGGGGGCATTTAGTATTTTGCTTCAAGAAAAATTATAGATTAATTTTACCCATTCTTATACACAGATAGGGTGTGAGAGAAAATGTGGTACTCAAAGGAAAGGTCAGACAAGCGTGATTGAAGGCTATCAAGATTGAGGTTAGTGGTGAAGACTGAGGTTGGTGTAATGCTTGTGTTCAGAAAACGATTTGGGGGACATGGCTGGAGAGCTTCACCTTGAAAGGTCATCCTATAACATGTAATCCATTGCTCCATTGCTAGGGGCACGAGCGGCAGTGGAGTAAAATGCTGCTTTAACATGGAAAACCAAGCAATTGCTGCATCTTCAGAGGCTGTTGATCAGATTAGTGAAGCTTTGATGATGCTTGTTGATTTGATCGCATTAGGGCATTCTGAGGAGTTTTCCATGGGTGTTCAGTGCTGGTCCTGCAGAGTCTTTTCACCCAAAAATCAGCAACCAGTTCACATCTCAGAAACAAGGTGAGGTGAGTTAGCTGCATAATCAGCTGCTGTAATTGAGCAATTAAGCACTGAGTAACAATGAAAACCAGCAGAGATTGTAAACAACTCGTTTACTCACGCACTTTATTTCACGTTTCAGACTATTTTTATGCTCATTGCACTGTATTTTGGTAATGAGTTAACTGTGTAAACAGCTGTTTCCATTGATCTACTGAAAGCTGAGTAACCGTGAAAACCAAGAGACCCCGCAGCACTCCAGGATCAGGACTGAGCTCTGCTGTTTAAGCACACATATTGTTTCAGGTTTTGGATTGCCTTTTTTTCTCCATTGTTTTTCAGTAATGTAGCTGCTGCAGTGCAGAGCCCTTTCATGTCTCAGCCCAGCCAGCCAAGATTAGAGCAGTTTACGAGGAGTGAGGACGGGTGCTCTGGAGAGAGGGGGAGAGGCGAGGGATGAACTTCAAAGCCCAAAAAAGCTAGCGCCAGGCTGCAGATGCTACGCAGTAGCAGTCCCGATATGAGCATTACAAACCGGCACGGCTTTAGAGAGCTACATGAGTGGTCAGCAGGCAAAGAGCTAATGTTCAAATGAAAAGGGGAACGAGCGGCAGGGGTTCATGTGTTGGATGATATCAGACAGCCATCTTCAAAGATCCCCACCAAATCATATCAGCTAGGCCTCCATAGTCCAAAGAATAAAAGGTCATTTTTTTATTTACGCAGCAGCTGGTCTTCAGGCTAAATGTCTGAAATGGACCACGGCATGCAGGTTAATTGCATTTGTTGCTGCTGTTTGTGATATGATTGTCAATATCAAAGAGAGAAGCAATTAATTCAATGGTACAACAAAAACAGCTATACAAAAGCCAGTGTTGAAATGAATGATAAAGGCTATTGGTGCTCTTCTCTAATGAGAGGCAGACTACTCTCCCTGAGTCAATCTGTGGGGCGTCTCAATGCGAAACCTGATTCAGTTATGCTGCAAACTCTCTTTGTGAGAGATTGCAATGTACAACCAATGCTGCTAAACAGATTACATCACCGTCTCAGCATAAACATATCTTTTCTGTGCTCTGCTGGTGACAGGGGAGACTTCAGTTAGGGACATCATTGTGAATTGTGATAGAAATATTCAGTATTAAATCGACTCTAATGGAGTGAATTCTGTTTTGATAGAATACATGTGATGCCAGCAACTAAGCACCTATCAGGCCACGATTTAGCTCCAGCTGTTGGCATGGCAGCATTTTGCATGCTGGCACTTCATTGGTCCACTTACAGACCATTCACCCACTGTTTTGAATTCTCTTAACTGTGGAGCCTCATCTCAACTGCCTTGTCGGCTACTGACTTAGAAAATACTGGTGGCTGACTGACAGCTGTGCCAATGCCAGGCTGGTGGTAGGCCACTACAGTCTCTCAAGCTTGGATTCCGATTCCTACTCATGTACATTAGAGCTGAATTAACACTACACATTTTACTGTGTAGGAAACAATTTACGTTCATTTGAGTCCATCACAATACCATGGTACACCTTCAGCTATCAAGCTGGGAATAGCATACTCATTGGTTCCCAATGCTGGCAGATGTGCAACTTTAATTTACATGCAAGATAAGCACTTTTTTCTGTTAGTACATCCTGGCTTGGAAGTGGGAATATGATAGACACGTCAATATGATTTCAGCCTCACTGAAAAGAAAGCTTGTCACATTGAATTCTGAATTATGTTAATCCTGGCTTGAGAGTTGAGACTTACATGCTTTTTATGCAGTGTTATCAAGCCTTTGCTGTTGGGGTGTGCAGAGATGCTGCTATTAGTGTCTGTATCTGTTCAACTGATGAAAGTATTTGTATTTGTACTTGGACAGAAAATGGAAGAGGGCACGGTTCCATGGTTTAAACCAGAAGAGACAACAGTCACAAGGAACTCCTTTCTAGCCTTATATCCACTGTCATTGATACACTGATACCTCTTTGTCAAAATTTTTTTGCTTACAGCAGATTGACCAAGCTTGTAGGCCTACTATTTATGCTGATATATAGAAACTGGGTCAACACATTTGTGAGATTTGTTCCACTGGAACCTTACCCTAAATATGCTGCTAATGATTTTTCAATTGAAGTCAAGAGTGCAACACTGAAAATGGGTTTCAGGAGGGAAATGACAATGGAATGGGAACTCTGGGAAAATTCACATTCCATTGGCACGCATGGGTTGGAATGAAGTAACTGAATTATATTCAGTGCATGGACCAGGCATTTGGGAATTGAGGGTTAGTTCTTGTTTAGTTAGGATTGTGTAAAAAGCATTTGAATCCTCAAGTCAGGATGTGGCCCTTAATGATTAATAAACAAATGGTAAGCATTTACTCCCAATAAAATAACATTTTCTCTAGTTTCCAAAAAGAAAAATGAAAAATAACAGAAGTTTTTTTATAAAAGGGGGAAAGGGGGATGCAAGTTCACCACACATTGTCTTCCTTTACATCATCTCCCTATAATCATAATTTATGCTTCGAGTAATGGTGAAGTGAAGCAGACTCAGTTACATTTGAACACAGTGCATGAATATTTAATTATTTAGCCATACCTATCTGTTGAATTAGTTGAATTAGTTAAAATCCACCACTGCTATTGTAGCTAAAAGCACCAATTGAGTGAACTGTTGCGTGCTAAATGGAAAATGAAATGGAAAAATCCTCGGTCTTATCGGTCATGTAACACATGCTCTTTAAAACACAAAATTATGTTAATTAGTGTTCCACTGACATTTTCTGTCCTTTTGCGACTTGTGGAATATTAAACTCAACCTTTACAGATAGCGCTCTTTTTAATGACACCCCGCCCCCCCCCAACATTGGGAAGTCTTCAATGCATCTCCCTGGGGCTGGAACCGAAATTAATAAGGGTACAAGTGTAATCGATTAATTATTCTATGCGTCTGAAGTCATGACAGCTTCAGGAAAAAAACAGATTCACGAATCAGCTTCATTTTGATAAACCCTCCATCTGACCGCTTTGTTCTGTTTCTCTGTTTTTGTGGATAATAACGAGGAAAAAATAATCACGAGGCCGGAGGCTTGGACCTGAGATTCGTGTCCGGCTCAGCTCGAGCTGAATTGTAGCAGTGTTACTCATGAATCTGCTTTCCGTTGATTAGATCCGGTAGGTTGTGGTAGTTCCGCTCATCGGAGGCTCAGCGGGGAGACGGTTTTGGTATGAGCCTCTGGACGTAGTTAAGATGCTTCAGAGCCCTTTTCCATTTAAATAGCCTCATTTCAGTCAGAGAGACCTGAGGGCAAATGGACCCCACAGGCCCCATGAGCCTGACCAGCAGGAGCTGCTGATTCATGTTTCCAAGTGCCAGCAGGCATAAGAGCACACTCCATAGTAATATATCATAATGCATTTTAACATACAATTCAAATTTGCCAGCTTCGTGTATTTTTCTGTTTCTTCTTATATACTGCATTTATTTTTATTTTTATTTTTTTAAGCAGGGATCTTAAACTCCAGGCCTGAAGGGCAGCAGCGTCTGCTGTTTTTTTGGGGGTTTTTTTTTTGGCGTGTTTCAGCGCTGAAGTGCTTCATTTAAGTCATCAATTGGCTAAAGAGTCCACGCACCTCGCTTCTCAGACCTGAATCGGTTGCTGATTGAAAGGAAGTCATGAAAGCTGCAGATGCTGTGGCCCTCTGAGACTGGGGCTCTAGACCTCTGTTTTCCATTCGTGTGAGCGGTGCCTTGTGCGTGCCGATGCCCTATCTAGTCACAAATGCATACATTTACATGCATTAATGTACCAAACCCCAGTGATTGCTGCTTTGTTTCATACTGCCGCATTTTAACATGCTTGCTTCCCCCAAAGGATAGATCTTTATTTTCTGCGACGTTTAATTTTTATCAGCCTATGGTACAGTCTGCCTTTGCATTGGTATATGGTGGCTTTAATATCGTGTTTTAAAAATCCACTATATATCTTTCACAGTAGTCTTTCAGGGTTTTGCATTATCTTTTGCATCTTTTGTTTTTACCGGCCAGCTTTCAGGGCTAAATTTATCTGTGCTGGCTACGTCTGATTTGCGAGTGGCGTCAGCGAGAGTCAGTGGCCGTGGGCATGAATGCAGATAGATGTGAGCGGCATCGTTTACACCACCTGGTGTGTGCCTGCATCAGAGCCGCTGGCTGGAAATGGAAAAAGAGCATCTCACTATGGCAACCTGGATCACCTGCGGACGACAAAAGGTACACAGTGAAACGTTCAGTGTTAATTCAACTTCATCAAAGTAAAATGCACTGATTGTGAATTGAACGTTTTACTGTGTACGCACCTCTAAAATTATCTTATACACACACACGCAGGCATGCACGCACGCACGGACAAAAAAAAACAGTACGCACATATATCCATGCATACACACAAACATACGCAAATAGACGAAACGCAAACACTTATAGGATGCAGGTAGATAAACCTAACAGTAACCCCAATTTAAAAAACTGCTACTGTTTTCTTGAATGCCGATTAACCCAAAACATAACTAATAACTAATAATAAGTGGCTGGAGTGCTGATGAAGGGCTGTGTGGTGAGTTTACAGTCAGCTTTCTAAAAGAATGCACTGGAGGGTGAAACACACAGACCTCTCTGGTAAGTTAACAGCAGACAGCTCTCCTTTAAGGTCGGGGCCAGATCACCTCTGATGTCTCGGCAGTGGGGAGAAGTGGAAGGTTTCAGTGTGTGCACTTTTCGGTGTTATCTCGGGGCTTTTCTGTCTGGCTGAGGTTCGTTCGGATGCTGCGCGGCACTCTGAGCTCATTAAGGACCCGGTTTTCGGCCACAGCGGGAAGATTAGAGGCTCTTCCGCCCGAGTCCGTGTCTGCAGGTCCACGTTAATGAGAGGTCTTAGACGAGACTCAAAGAAAAGCCCGGAAACAAAACAAAAGGAAAAGGGTGGTGTGGTATAGCCACGTCTCCCTCTATTCCAATTAGCAAGCGGCATTCAAAAGTTGCCCAACTGGTTTTTTATTAAAATGTATTGATTTTCATTATTTTCAGTTTCTGCAGATGGACTATGCTGATACAATAGTTTACTCAGTTAGTGCTGCACAAATCAGAGACGTGGCAGTGTTTTCTGTCCTCTGCCTCCTGTCCCTGATGTTATTTCCTGGTTTAGTCATAGGTCTTCAAAATGGAGACCTAGCAGCATGGCTAATGCCATTAAGCATGCTGCATATTGCCATTAAACTTTCAATGGAAAGCAGTTATGATGGAAGGAGCATATTATATGTGCTGTGAAAGAGTAAGTGCATTTATTTCTCGCTTCCTCTCTCTTTTTCCAAAATCACTCTTACCCTCTCTTTTCTTTCCCTGCCTCTCCCACTCTCGAGCTCTCTTCTCTCTCCTTCTTCTGTTGGGCAGAGTGATGCAGGTGCGTTGGTGGTGTGAAGAAGGAGTCGGGGCTGAATTTTATGTCGGTAGAGTTCTGTTGGCTATGACGCGCGCAGCTTCGGGAAGCCGTAAACGCACAAGCTAGCGAAGCACACGCAGCCCGCCTTCGTCCCACGGAAGCCCTGCATCTGCAGGCTCTACACGCCTCTCTCCCTTAAATGCAGAGGGCTTAAGGGAAGCAGGGTCAGCTCAGGGTCTGCTTTGGGTTTGACTTCCTAAACCGTGCCTTTCAAGTTGAAAATAGCAATTGAGACCTATAGCTTCCAGGACACTTTTCCCCACCTAGAGTTTAGTTTGTAATAACAATTTATGATACAATAATATGAATGCAATTGCTTTATAGGAAGTGTATAGGAAAACTAACAAATTGCACTTTATGATTCTCATATGTTTGGAGGGCACTGTGAATAAGCACTGTAAGATCCTGCATAACTGCCTCCCACATTATCCAACGGCCTCATTTAAATGTCAGCATCAGTTTCTAATCAAGATTGACAGCCTTGCACAGGGAGAACGTTTACACAAGTGGAGTACATTAATGGCACGTCTGTAGCCTACTCGCCCTCTTGATGCAAGCTAGGGCCACTGGACCTCCCCCGCCACGTGTGATGGATTGCCTGTGTTCACTGCGATGTGAAAACAAGAAATCAATGACAAGAAAACGGTTTGTTGAACAAAATTCCTCTTTGCATTTTCACATTTTGAAACTGCGGCAGCTGTTTCAAGTTTTTTTTTTTGCATCCGCCTCCCCTCTGCTCCCATCGAGGTCAGTTATATGGGAGTTTGCGGTAAGTAAATAAATAAGCGCTTTAGCTACCGGCGTGAGCACGAACACCAGCTGTGTACAAGGAGAAACGAACATGTCGTGTGAGGGTGCTGATGGGTAAATAAATAAATAAAGCGACTGACATATAAAAAGAGGCCGAGTTGTTTGAGGGAGCTCTTTGAACCCCCTCCTGCGGCGTGCGCTTAATTGGGCCGGATCTCGCTGCCCCGAGGCTTGTTATGGTAATGGCTTTTACCGGTGCCAGCCGGACCACACCTGTAAAAACATGATGGGATGGGCGAAGCTCCCTCAGCCCTGTGTTGCCCTGCGCTCGCCCCGGGGATGAGATGGGGGACCTTTTTTTTTTTTTGGCACCCGTTTGAGAGAGGGGATGCTGCTTCTGTTTGATGTTGTTCCCAAACGCGTTCTGCGGCAGGCTGTTCTACGAGGAGACCGCTGTGCTCAACTTTATGGAAATGAAAAACACTGCAGTATACTGTAAGCTGTTAATGTTTTTGAAAGTACAATGATGGCTATATTTCACAGCGTTAATAAAGTAATATATTTACACATGAAGCATTGCAATATGTTGATAATATATTTCATTTTAATATATTTTCAATATATTCTGCTTCCGTCTGTAAGGCCATCACTTGAAAGATGCTTGTTAGAGTTAGGGATGTGGCTAAACGCTCCCCCACCCGCACATCCACCCGCCTTCAGCAGCGTCCTCTCTGTCCTGTGCTAGAGCACCATGGTGGCAAGTGTGGGGGCTTGCTTGCCCTTGAAACCCAAGCTCCTCCCTGACAAATGGCGGTATTGTTGGCATGGCAATCGGGAATGGCGGTGGTGGCGCACTCCTCCTCTCCCCCGGCGAGGAGCAGCTCTGATTCGGAGGGGTGGCAGCAGTCAGGGGCTCGTCTCTCTGGCCTGTGATGACAGGGGAAGGTCAGACGCAGCCGCGGGTGCCAGCGGAAGCCGTGGAGACACAGATTTTTAAAAAGCTAGCGGGGAAGCGAGAGCTGGCGGGAGGAGAGCGCTCTCTAGGGTGGCGCTGAGGAGTCGGCTGGCCGTCCCGCAGACGCGGACCATAATGCCCTGCTGCA
The DNA here is from genome assembly GCF_013347855.1 of Anguilla anguilla. NCBI lineage: Eukaryota > Metazoa > Chordata > Actinopteri > Anguilliformes > Anguillidae > Anguilla > Anguilla anguilla. Next base: position 26,118,196 of record NC_049209.1, read on the forward strand.
GGATGGTCTGCTGTGTGCTGAAGTGCTTCTCTGTAAGGGTGTGCCTTTTTTCTTTAGCTGTGCAATTTTTATGAGTTTTTTATGCACTTTTTGCCATTTAGAGCGCATGGATGTGCTTTCTGGGTTTGAATTTTGTTGTGTTTATTGTGTTTATTTTATAGATGGCTCTCCTTCAGGCTTAAAATGAATTTTACATTCACTCCGACTTCAAGACCATTTTCAGGTTACGTAAGGCTATGCAGGGCTCAACCCCTCATTGTTTACACACAGAGACAGACAGATGGACACATAAACGCGCACACACACACACACACACACACAATACAGTAACAAATAAAACCTACAATTTTCCATTCTAACAGGGCAGTTCCAGGTGAGAAACATTGGAAACCTATTAAAAAAACACCCAGAGAGCGAGAGAGCCAGCTTATCAAAAAGAATTTCTGTTCATTTTAGCCTAACAATATCCAACACAGGAGGAAATAATGAAGCACCGTTGCTTTGATCAAATAAAAAGGTCATAAGCCTTGAGTGTGAAACACATTTGATTCAACTTTTTAAAATAACCAGAAATGTGGCATTTGGATTTGAGCACTGAACAATAGCATGGAGAAGGTCTGAAACCCCAAATGCTGAAACAGGACATTAGTTGAAAAAAGGAGTTGAAATTACATACACATGGAAAACCACTGTAAACGTAGGCTTACACTCTAAGGCAGGGAGACACTCAAATCTGGTCCTCGAGTGATGACTTGATTGATCAATGTCACTGATTGGCCAGAGATTGGCCCGGGCCTAAACAATTACCTGATTAAAGCGTAATAATCAAACCAAAAAAACCCAAAAACAAGCAGTAATTGAAAGGGCAGATTGAAGCATCCCTGCTTTAAGGAATGTTGTTGGTCATCTCTGTGTCCCGCCGCAGCCTAAACCCGTACAGTTATGACGAGAGCTGTTTGTCGAGCAGTGTGGACCACCTGCCCCTTGCTGCGCTGCCCCTGCTGGCCATCGCTGCCCCCCATTACCAGGACGCCGTGGCAACCGTCATTGCACGAGCCAACCAGGTCTACCACAGCTTCTTGCAGTCCCAGGATGGACAGGGCTTCATGGGGCAGGTAAGACCTCAAATAAACAGAGAAAAAAACAGCATGCACTAGAATACTTCTCACTGCTACTTTAGCTGATCCATGAGGATAGTAGGCACAAACCAGCTTTAGGGTCAGTTATGAATTGAACATTGTTTATGAATTACAATTCAATTTGTGAGTTTAAGTTTGTAATGAAAATGATGAGAAGATAAAGAACTTGAATTTTAATGAATTGAATGAAATATTATTGAAAGACATTGCCCAGAATGTATTACTTTAAAGCTGACTAAATTAAAACAATTGTTTTATGACTATGTTTTTACAGCACTATTTGATAAGATATCTATGGTAATAGTTTAAATGCTATTAGCAGTATGCGTGATCAGGACATATGCATATTTTCCAAAACCAGAGAGACCTTCATGTTATATCAGTACGATTTCTGAATATTCATTGAATTACACTTTTATAATTCCAGTTCTGCAATCTACAGATTTTTTAAATGTCTGCATCATATTTGAATCATTCTAAAATCTGAACAGACTCCAACCCTGAATTTCAGTTATTGTTATCTGTGGCGTGCTGGACAAGCAATGCCTCAGGAATCACCAGAGCGGTGTCAATGGTTTGCACCCCAATCATCAACTTATGGCCCATTGAGTGCAGCTGGTTTGATAATGCAAATCACATCTCTAAGGTAGATTTTCCTAGGACAGGAGCTCTCTAGAAGTTTTTAACCATATTGTCCATGGAAACATTAACTCAACATTAATAATATATTTTTCAATTGTTAATTCAAGAGTAGACAGACAGATGGTCAGGGCTGCTGGTAGGATTTGTTCAAATCCTTGAAATAAAATTCAAGCCATTGTTCAGCTATGAAGTTAGTTTTTTTTCCTCTTAAATTGGCACAGCCTCATATTTTTCACCTAATACTCCAGGAGTTCACTTTCGCGTTCACGTTCACAGAAGCGGAAGAAATTTTAAATGTTGACTTTTGGGAAAAGAAGAAATACATTTCACCTTTATTTTCAAAAGGATACTGTGAGGGAGTGGGGGTTTTGGGAGACCAACCGCAACTGAACAGGGGGTTCTTTAAGCTATTCACCAGAGGTAAAATAGCCACAAAGTCTCAAGAGACAAGGACAACGGAAAAATAAGGGAAAGGAAACCAATACTCCTTAGGGAGAGTATCCCAAAGAAAAGCTCTACACAACCCACATACTGGGTAAAAAAAAACTAAAGCTTAAGCAGTATGAAAATAAAACAACTGCCGAAGCAGAAAACGGGGCAACTCAAAGAAAACAGACCTTGAACCGAGGCTGAAAAAGTAACACCCTAAAGAAAGAATACTGAGCTTAGATTGTGGCACTAACTTGTTGCCAACAATCTAAAAAAAGCTAAAGACTGTTGTGCTAATTTCATAGCCACAACAATCCTTTACCTTTACCTTTACCTTTACCTTTACCTTTACCTTTACCTTTACCTTTACCTTTACCTTTACCTTTACCTTTACCTTTACCTTTACCTTTACCTTTACCTTTACCTTTACCTTTACCTTTACCTTTACCTTTACCTTTACCTTTACCTTTACCTTTACCTTTACCTTTACCTTTACCTTTACCTTTACCTTTACCTTTACCTTTACCTTTACCTTTACCTTTACCTTTACCTTTACCTTTACCTCGCTTGACAGAATACCGGCTCTCGTGCAACATAAGTGACACTGAAGCAAAGCTTATCAGCTTGCTTGGGGTTTAAATAGAACGCCAACAGGTGCAAATTGTAAAAAGAAAATTTGCACGTGTATAATTCAATCAACTCAATGGCCGTAATAACTGAAGCAAAGGCGCATGAAAAAACCAATGGCCGTAATAACTGAAGAAAAGGCGCAGAAGGAAATGAAATGGTGGCATCAGCCAAAACCATGACAGATACAGTATATTGCAATATTTTAAAATGGCAGTAATCTGAATATTTTCCATATATATTTTCATATTTATTGTAACAATTGTAATATTTGTTTCAATACATTGTGATATATTCCAGTCTTAAAAGAGAGAAGGCAATATTTACATCAAGTTGCAGTCTGAGCTGTAGCAGTTCTTCAGGTTCACGGGCATGCATTTGTGGTCCTGAAGGATTACATTTTCTGGTAGGGATAGTTTTGCTTTATATTTACTCCAGGACAAATAAAGCAGTTGCTTTTGTAATACTTGGGCGGTTTTCATTGTCATCATTGCAAATTATTTGAAATAAAAAATTTAAAAAAGAGCTGTGAAATGCAATCAATTTAGCCAGCGAGCGTGCAGTCGCCTCCAGCAGATGAGGTATGCATGCGGTGCAGCAGGAAAATGATTTGCCCCAGCAGGAGAAACATTTCATCTTAACGGAGTGTGTTATTGAAATTCAGGGTTTAAGCAGCAGAAGTTATGTGGGCCGAGTGTAAGGAGTTGTGCCTCATCCAAATTGCTCTGCTTACGCGTCTCCTCGTGTTTTAGTCCAGCTTCCAATGTGAATCACCTGAATGCAGGGTCTGGGTGTCTGATCTGTTTTGGTCCAGGCGCCACAGTGAATCGCCTGCAAGTGAGGCTTGGGTATCTGATCTGTTTTGGTCCAGGCCGCACAGTGACTTGCTCTAATGCCACGGTCACATGTCCGGCCTTTGCTCTGGTCTAGGTGTGCCTGATCGGCGACTGCGTCGGGGGCGTCCTGTGCTTCGATGCCCTGTGCTTCAGCGGCAGCCAGCGACACGGTAGCCCGGGAAACAACAGCAGGAACGACAGCACAGAGAGCTTGAAGGTAGAGGGCAAAAAAACCCCCCAAAACTCAGAGTATCCACTCTTCTTCTGAACTGTAACTGTATTTTCAGAAACCACAAGATAATATACACCGTAAAATCTCCAGTGGCAAATTGACTTTAAATTGGCAGAGTTTATTTGCGTCTACTGGGTAAAAGGTACTCCGTCATTGTAAAATGTGCACTATCAGAGTTGATTTTACAGCCCATGTTTCTGTGGATTGACAAATATACATATTAATCCAAAAGGGATTCATATTACAGGAAATGGGACTGACAGGATTATCTGAAAGGGTAGTTTCGCTTGGAACCAATTTGCTCAATCTGATTTTATGTGAGATCACTATTTTGCCATCTGAACTGAAAAGGAAAGGTAATGTTCAAGCCATAGAAAACTAATATAAAATATCTTAACAAAAAAAAAAAAGCATTCCAAGTGTAATTTTTTTCAGCATTGTCGCTTTCAGCAGAAATGGTTGCTTTTCAGTGACCATCAGTACAAACATCAAAAATACTGGGAGCTTTGCCTCACCGAGCAAACAATCTCAGCTGTATTGATCTGAAACTGTCATGTTACACATCAGAAGGTGAACTTTTGTCCTTGGAGTAACTTCCTCCCCCCTGCCCGTCTTCCCCCAGGATAACTCGGGGCTTCTGGGAGATGCCAGTCCCAGCCTGAGTTCCAGCAAGCGACTCAGCAAAAGCAACATCGACCTCTCTGTACCCAGCGACAGCGCAGCCATGTCCAGACGCCCCCTCTGCCGGAAACAGAGTGACTCCTCCCCCAGCCAGCACAACGTCTTCTTCAGCAGGTACTTGCACCAGAGAGAGGCGAGGCAATGGTAATAAAACAGAGAAGACATTGGTGCCATCTCCACCAATCATAGAATACATTGCTAGCAGCCAACAAACGCCAATAGTGATTAATGGATACTTTCTGGCTACTTCCTGGTAATTCCCACAGTGATTACAGAAGTTGTTCTATTGGTTGTTAGATTAGATTAGATAATACTTTGTTTTACTTACTTACATATTTACTTATGTTGCAACCTTTGCTGACTGAGCAGCTGAATTGATTATGGAATTTAAAAAAGAAGCATTTCTTCATGTCTGCAGTTAGGGTTACCAATGTGCTCTGTGATTTGGTGCAACTTAGATCAGGGGTCCCACAGATCCAGAAGTCATTACATTACGTGGTTTTCATTTTCATCACCGGCGTTTGTGCATTACGAAGAAATATAAGCCAAGGAGAGGGTGCCAGTATGCAAATTAAATAAGAATTCCCAAACTATTGGCATGTTCATTATGCACACACAGCATTCAAATAGAATAGCAATTTGGTAAATATGGTCTTGGGCAGAATGAGACTAGAACAGTATTACTGTAAATTGAGTGGCAATCTATGGATTTTTACATATGAAAAAGGAAGGAACAGGTAAGAGTAATGTTTTTATGCAACATTATGTAACATTATACCACTCAGGGAGTAGGATTATTAGAACAGCGGATACAAATGTATTATGTCACTGGTAGAGGGAATTTCATCTCTTGTATTCTGAATGAACTCTCCAATGCAATAAACCAACAAATGCACCAAAGGAAACATCCTGTTCAGTCAGTCTAATCCATGAGATTTAAAAGTATTTCTGGAATCGCCAAAGCCATTAAAGCTACAGCATTCAAGCATACTAATGTATTATTGAAATGTCCCAGACCACTGCTTCTTCTACTATCCCAGACCAACACAAAATGGTACCACAATGTGAGGCACTGCTATTCCCATTTGGTTGTGAGTTAATGCGATGAAAACATTTCCCAAACAATCTTAGAACATAATTATTTTTCCAAGAAGGTTCTGTCAAAGCACATTGCATACTAATTTATGCTGACTTTTGTGATAATGTTTCAGGGATCATCCAGGAAACTGTACAAACATGCTCAGAATGTTCACCATACTACTAGCACAAATGAGGGAAATTCTATAGATTAAATCAGGGGGTTTCAACTGGTTTTCTACAGGGACCCCCACCAAGGCTTAAAGGCATCCCAGGGACCCCCATCATAAGTTAAAAGGAGTTATATTTTTTTTTAAAGTTCCATCAAGATCACAGGGTGGGGGACCCTTTCGCAGTGCAATCGTGGACCTCCTTCGTGGACCCCTGGACCCCCTGTAGAGAACTCAGGGACTGAATAGATTGCTGATAAAGTTTTATTATTCTTTAATTTCTCAGTTTTTGTGGGTTTGCTGACATCTGTGGTGACGGGTGGTCACAACAATTCGTTTTCATACATCAAATCCATTTGAAATGAAGCTACACCCCCAAACAAAGAGGCATAGTTGCTTGGGGGTGTAGCACCAGAAGCGCATTCAGTGTTTCATTTTCTTAGAAGATAATCCAGCCAAAGCAAATTTTGGAGAAAGAAGACTGCCTAGAGACAATCAAGTGTCATCTGACATGGTAATGTTGAGCAACATATCAAACCAAATTTTAAAGACAAAGCGTCAACAGATGTGGTTACATGATTTGAAACATTTTACTGGTAGACACCCCAACAAGGGAGGTAATGTTAGGCAACATATGTAAGTACGATGCAAGTAGATACTCTCACTTTCACTGTTCCATATCCCTAGTTCTGTAAAACTAAAAAAAGGAGGAGGTTAGCTGACATTTATTAGCCCAATATAAACCCATAAAACATCTTTTTCCTAAAGTAATTTGAAATACATCAAGTCTGTGTTTGGAGCTTGTTCTTCTGCATTCAGCGTGGAAGTTCATATTGCGTGCGCCATCACATTTGAATACTTGGCTTGATTGTCACACCCGACAGCCCAAATGGAAAATAGCATGTAGAGGAGCAATTACAGAATGCAAATACATAGAATGGATATTGCCAGGGTGAAAAGGTATCAAATATGGCAATTTTAAATATGAAAAAACTAAGGATAACAGCTTTAACGGTTTTAATTTGTCTTCCCATACTGATTTGCCAGTTCATTGCTTTGCGGTTCTCACTTGATGTCGGTGCTTTACTCTGATGACATATTTCTCATATTGGACTCCCAGATAAACTTATTCATTTTCCAACTCTCAAGCGGTTTAATGAGGAGAGTCGTTATCCCCTTCCCATTAGCATGTAAAATCTCCACCTCCAGGTGAGCAAATGATTAACTGTCTTCCAACGTGCTGCAGAATGTGTGAAAGAAGGCTCCTGAACTGAGCTATTTCAAAACAGGAAAGAGAATGATAGATTCAAAGAGAATGGTAAATGATGAAATAAAAGAAACTAAATGAAAGCGCAATTTTAAGAGTGAATGTTTTTCCCGTTCTGCCTTTTAATTTCCTATTTTGACCGCCCTTTCCTGCTTTGACGTTTCTCACACCATGTTAATTCAGCTCGAACAGAGATTATATTTTACCCAAATGGGATAAAATGTACTCTGTCGGACTGAAATATACGCTATCGCAGCTGATTTAACCGTGAGAATTCTGCAGTGCATACTGAAGTCCTCAGCGTGTTATCCCTGCTTCATATTTAACATTTCTTCCCTTGCATAAAGTGCCTTCCATAAACCACGGTGGAGCATTTCCACACAAACAGCTCCTTATCTTCCTGCATTTCCAATCTCAGATAACAAGGGACCTGATGCGACTCTATTGCTAATGCTAAGTCAGCGCGCTAGTTCTGCGGTGTACCCATCTCATAAATAAAATATTGATCACCTAAATGAGCACTTGTATTCTCAGAAGACGGTGTTGTACTGATAATAATAATAATAATGCACGAGCGTGGTTTATCAGCACTTTCTGGCACAACGTTGTAGTGTTACAATGTAGGAGGTTAAGGCCGCCAATAACTCCTATATGTGTGATGCCAGGAGGGGGAGAAGGTGCAGAGGGAACTGCTGTTCCTCATTGGCTGCTGTCAATTCTGGCTGTTCCCTCGCACAGCCAGGCAGGAATACAGGGCTTTGGACAGCAGCAGCCTCGCACCTATTTCAGGTGTGGCCCATTGCCTTTGTTAGGCCTGTTACTGAAGCACAGCCTCCTGTGCTTTTGGAGGAGACCTTGTGGGACTCAGCTGCTGAGTCGTTAATGTTCCTCAGCCCTCTAGACCCCTTAAATAGCTTTTTTTTTCCTCCCTGCGCCATTGCAAGAGGATATGATTATCATTTTCCCAGGCTTGGGCATAGCTTCATGTTGTCTGCATTAATTTGGTTTTGGGAAATAAATCAACTTTAGGTTATTGCTTTTTTCCGTCCGGGTGTTTTTTCCTCAACTGCTGCCCCGCACAGTGATTTGACATTAAATTAAAATTAAACTCATGAACTGAAAAATGAACTGTAATGTTCTGTGGGGATTTTTAATTAATTAATTGAATTTCAGTTAATTTCCTGAAAGGACTGAATTGACATGGGCTTAATCTTAGCCTTGCTACCGGCCCCCACCCAAAGTAAGTAGGCCAACATTTGCAATACTATCAGCTTGGCCAGCACAAAATGGAAAACAAGCAGGAAGCTTAGCTAAGCTAGCCAGGTCACTGAGCATGCTAGCGGTTTTCTTTGCTGAGGTTTATCTAGCAGCCTATTGGTGGCTTGGGGACATCTGCCATGACAGTTTGGCAGATTGTGTGTCCATTTCCACTGTTTAGTTATTGTGGATTTGTGTCTGAATTTGTCTGAATTAGGGTTGACGTCCAATTCACAATTCAGTCCGTTTGGGAAACAAAGTGCAATGACATTCATTAATGGAAAACCCCCTCTGGGGCTGCTGGGTGTCTCATTCAGTTAAGGCAGCACACTGTGGTCTGCGTGTTAAAGCCACATATGAAAGGTCTTCCTCTGTCTCCACGCTGTGTGAGCTTACCTGTAGTATGGGCTGTGAAAAGCAATAGACTGGCAACACCACGTGTTTTGTCAGAGAACCGTGGTTTTCTACACTCTCCCGAATCAGCAGTGGGGTTTGCACATGAATGCAGCTGTGATGCAGGTGATTGGCCATTCCAAATTAGGGTGGGGACTGGACAAGCTCAGCTCTATGCTGTGTGACACATTTTTATTAAAATGCAGAAAAGAAGAAGAAAATGATTTTAAATCCCTAAGTACTTTTCTGTAATTTTTCAAATAATGAACTTAATTTCAGTTTATTTTCAGAACTGACTACACTGGAGGGGAATTGAACCCAACTCACAGAAATAGTAGAGCAGCAGCAATAGAATGCAGTCCTAAAAACACAGAAATTCATCTTCATACATCTTATCGCAAATGGGGGAGAGCACACGCACACTGCGAGCAACCGTGCCATGAATCTAAAGCAATCAGCTGACAGGTTAGATTACGCCAGGTCCGCGCTCTGCCCCGACAGCACGCGTTTATTTACGCCTCTTTGTTAATTCCGCTCGCCCGCCAGTCCGCGCTCTGTGGGGTTCGCCCGCGCTGGAAGCGCACGTTGTTTTGGAAGCCGCGTGGCCGCGCGAGGCTCGTTCCAGGTTACCGCGGGGAAGGGGCGGGCCTCGTTCCTCAGCCCCTCATTGATACCCGCCGCACGCAGGCCCTGCCTGTCTGCCGGCCTCCTCTCTAAAAATAGCTCCGCTCCGCCGAGCCGGCGCGCGTGTGCAGATGCACGGACGCTGCAGGTGAGCCGCCGCGTACTCAGACCGTCCCGCCTCCGCAAATAGCCCAGGTGAGAGCTGCGTCGCCATCCCCACCGCACACCCCGCCGTGCAGGAGGGGGGTCTGGGCATGCTGGGGAAGGGAGCGTCCCGGGGTGGTTAAAAAAAGGCCTAACCCCCCACATACCCCTGGAAACAACGCTACCTCGCCTTCCCCAAACATTCAGCACCCTCTTATTACTCTGGCCAAAAAAAAACGAAAGCCTCCTTCGGTGCCAAAACAACCCCGCACACAAAATAGATTTTCTCACCAAACAGCTAGGTCCCAAATGAGTGCTCTCATTGTTGTTGTTCTCCCAATCCCCCCCCCACCCCCCACCCACCAGCCCTTTACTTCCCTTCTGTTATTCTTTGGTCTCATTAAAGGCAGGCTCTGTAGCAGATCTCAGCCAACATGGGGCATCCAGGGTCACATTAACGATCGCCAGACCCCGGCTCTCCTCCAAAGCATGCTGGGGTGGAGGGGAACTGTGGGAATCTGTGTGCCGAGTGTTAAAAAGCCTTTTCACACTGCTCTGATTATTGCCTGTAGAGAGGGAGCTCACGGGGAGATGGGCTGTACGCATGCACACACTCAGGCACGCACGCACACACACAGACATATGCACACATACAAACGCTGACAAATGCAACAGCCCGTACGCACGTGCGCACCTTCCCATCCGCACGAAACGCGCTCACACGCGCAGTCGTACACATGCATGGATGTGTGCGCGCACAAGCACGCAATGCTCAGAGCACACACACACACACACACACACACACACGCGCATCGGTCTGTTGGAACAGATGGACGGAAAGTCGGGCAGCCAGCAGCTGTCCTGAGCAGGCGACAAAGGGTCCAGACGGCGATCGATAGCGCATTGATTCGGACACTTCACTCGCCGGCTCCTCTAATCCGCGCTCCCAGCGCGCGCATTAGCTAGCGCCGCGGAAGTGCGGCGGGAAGAGGGGATGAGAGGTGTTTGAGAGCGGCGGCCAGGCGGCGCTTAAAGAGAGTGCTCGTTGTGCGCGGGAAACGTCGATCCGCGGCGGAGCTAGGCTGCGGTGAAGTGCTCTCCGCTCTGAGCCCCGGTGAGAGTCCGGACCGCGGCTCCCGTGCGGTGCTGTGCAGCCCTTCCCCACTGTACGGCTGGAGCCAGGCTCGTTCCAGATGGAGACAATTCTGCTGCTCCGGTGTGACAAGACGGCCCGTCTAAATCAAGAGCATTGCCAGAGTGTAACTCGCTAACTAAAGGCTGCTGCCTAAGCTTCATAAGACCACTGTCAGAGCTTAATTTGCTACCTAAAGTAAAGATCATTATCAGAGATTCATAAGACCAACTGCCAGAGCTTAAGTTCATATGACCATGGCTATACTGTAGGTTCATTTGCTACCTAAAGACCATTACCAGGGCTTCATTATCTAAGATCGCTTCCAGCGTTTCATTTTATATCTAAAGACAACTACCAGTGCTTCATAAGAGCACTACCAGAGCTTAATTGCCATCTAAAGTATAGACCATTATCAGAGCTTAATTTGCTATATAAAGACCACTACCGGAGCACTGCTATAACTTAATTTGCCATTGGAAGGACCCCCTCCTCCTCCATCTCTGGAAAAACTCTACATGCTAGTTCTGTCCACTCATGGGTGTTCACTGTGAATCTGACTCCTGTAAGCAACTCCGTGTTCCCTTCTGTTTATCTCACCGTACGTTGTTTGTATGCAGTGCCACACTGCTCACAGTCTACCCAGGGTTCTCTTGCGTGGTCTGCAAGCCAACAGCACTAGCACTGCAGGGCTGAGCTGACACGGTCAGCCTGAAAGAGAAGCTCATGACGACCTCCCGCAGTGAGCCAGTGGTTTCCTAGCTCTGTACAAAAAGAGATTTTATTGAGTCCCTGCGGCAACTAACTTCAGTTTGGTCCTTAAGGGAGACATTGCCTCTCTATTTCAATTTCAATTTTAATTTAATGCTTTATTGGCATGACATATTTTTACAATACACATGACAACGCTTATGTAATCAATGTCATAACAACCCTTCATTCCTTCTCTCTCTCTGTCGCTCTTTCTCTCTCTCTCCCCTGTCTCTCCCCCCCCCCCCCCCCCCCCCCCCCCCCCCCCCCCGTCTCTCTCAGCCTGTTGCAGGAAGAGGATAGTTTACGTCCAGGCAGTAACTCCAGTCTGGTACTAAACCCAGGTCACTTTGACTTTGAGGTTTCTGACTGTTTTCTGCTGGGCTGTCCATTGGGGCTGGTCTTGGCTATGAGGAGAACTGTGCTCCCTGCTGTGTCAGGTTAGTATCTCCCACATCTCCTACCCACACACAGACACACACATACACCCGCATGCACACAAATGCTTGGTCTCACACACACACGACATGTGATTTGCGTATATTTGTCCTCTCTCCCTAGCAACCCAGCTCCGTCCTGCCTGCTCCCAGATCTTCAACCTTTTCTTCCCCTCGGATCCATCAGCCTCCCGGCTGGAACCCCTGCTGCACCCCCATTTCCACCAGCTGCCCCCCTTCGCTGTACCCCGCTACCAGCGCTCCCCACTGGGGGACGGCCGCTCCACTCTTATAGGTAAGAGCCTGCCCCTGCCTGGTGCCACGCACGCACACACACACACACACACACGTGCATGTACACACACACACGCACGCACACACACACACACACGTGCATGTACACACACACACACACACACACACACGCACTCAAGCTTGCACGTGCGTGTACACACACATACACACACACCTACAGGTGCATGTACACACACACACACTCAAGCTTGCACGTGCGTGCACACACATACGCACATCCACACACTGTTGGCGCAACAGCAGTCTATGTGGACCAAACTCTGAGTGGTTTTTATTTTTTTTTGCTTTGATGACCACAAAATTATTTGAATGACCGCACCGTTTATAATTTTATTTTCTAACTTTAACTGAACCAACAGCAAAACTGTATGTATCTATGGTCCATTTTGCAAATCTTAACATTGATCTTTTCAAAACTCTTAAATTTAAGTTCAAGACCTAACATAAAATAATAAAAATAGACTGCAATTTCCTACATCAAAAATACCAGATTGAAGTACTTTCAAAATCCTAAAAAAGTATATATAATATCATGGTTATGGAGACAAATGGTGAAAAACTGTTGATTGATGTTATGTAAATGAAACCACTCACAGCTGATTCCCATGTCAGTTGGAGACTTACCCTGGTATTTTCAACTTCACTACCATTTATACAGTAAAAGGGGACATCTTTGGAATTATTTATTTATGTAAAGATAGAATAGAGAAATGGGTAACAGAAGAAGAGGAGTTGCATGGAGAGGGAGAGGAGTATGCATGTGTGGTGGAAGACAACAGAGAGGAAGACCATGAGCTGTAGTCTCAGATGAGATTATGGCTGCAATAATTGATCATGTGGTAAATCATGATCTCCTAGCAATGAGAGGGGCTGGCCTGAGAGTGCAGCCAAATCTGGACTGCTCAACACCGGTATCTACTGTGAGAATTTTCCAGTGAACCAATAGATAAAATATGCATTAAGGGAATCTGACCCCACTGCATATGAAACATAGTTTAAACATATCTTATACTATCAACACTAACAAAAGAAAATATATTAGGGTTTTTCCTGCATTGAAATGTCTTAGACAGGCTGTCTAAGTATTTTCTAATCCAGCCACCTAAGCCAAATAATCACCAAATTGCACAACAACAACAAAACAAATTTTAAAAATAAAAGAAAAAGAAAAGCCATAAAAAAATTGTCTGTGAATTTATTAGCACAATTTGGGCGAGAATGATAAGATACAGCATTAACTACTGTAGAATCTGCTTAATTGCATAAAAGACTGAGGCAGAGAGTACCAATGACAGTGCCTGCTATTCAGGCAACTGCTGTCGATGTGATTTTCAACAAAAACTGCCTCCCTTCATAAATCTAGGTGGGTTTGTGTCTTTAAAGAGCAAATGTCGGTTTGTTAATGCTGCATCTGTCGATTTTAACTATAGGTCATTATGTGTTGTAATTGGACATAATTGCATGAAAAAATATGCTAATGGTTTATGCAAATATGCAATCTCTTTACAATGAATTGAATGGTTCTAGTTTTGGCAATTCTATGCAAATACCCAGATTATGCAATTCTATACTATCATTAAGCCATCCTGTTTTTGCTTATTTGTGCTGTTTGAACTGAGAAATAAAATTCTGAAAAGCCTTTAATGTTGTTTAAGAAACAAGTGACAACAAAAAGAATGGCACAAACATTCACTGAGTGAATGAATAAAGTTAGAAGGTTAATTAATATTGTAAACTGAGTTTTGAGTGACAAAAATGAAATGCATTTCATGATATATTGCAATTCCAAATACCAATATTCCTGTAGAATCATTCAGAATTCAGTATAGGCTCTGTCCAGTATATCAAAGTCTGTCCTCTAGACCTGCATGCAAGTTCCTATCTGCTTTTGGCATTTGTTTTGCAATCAGGGATTTAACATAAATCAATTTTATCCTGAATTTTCTCCATGGCGATCTGCAGCTAGCTACAGAAGGGGATTTCATTCTCTATGTCCTCTACTTTGCCCTCTCTCCTTCTTTCCTTACCCTCCTTCTTCTTGTTCCCTCACTTATTACCTCACAGTCAACTAATGGTGTGTCTCTTTCAATTGGAGAAATACTCAATTCTTCTGCTTCTCTTAACAGCAGGCTTGTTGTTCCCTTAATTTGCATTCCGTAGTGCAAGGAGAGGCCATATGCAGATATCCCTTTGGCCACCGGCTTCATACTCAGTATTTAATTGGTGTAGATTATAATGGAACTCCCCAACACACATTCTACACTTCAAAGTGAAGGGTCTTAGAATTTACCATGTTGTCAATGCATTTATTTTAATAATAGGTGGCACGCATTATCTAAGGTGATCAAAAAAAAAACTCAAAGTAATGCATTTGCGCTCTGTGTTATTAGGCGCTAGTTAGCGCTGCCATTTACCTGAAAAATGGCTGACATTGTGGGGACCGTGAAATGTGGAAGGAGACGAATGAGGTGTGAGGTAATGCAGACAGAATGGGACTATGGCTGTGCAAGCTGTATGTTTCCTGGGCCCGTCTTTGAAAGAGATATCAGTATTCTGCTGCATGCGGGCGCACCATGCAATTAGACTGCGAATACGCTCGGCTTTTGACTCGGTCAGTTCTCTAGTGAGAGGCCGAAACTCGCAACACAAAGAGGTAAAAAACTGGCAGTCTGAGAACAGAAGCAAGGCCAGCCAATTCCGGCCTGATCTGCTCCCACCGTATGGCTTTTTATTTCTCCAATGCTTAACACCCACTTAGCATATGGACATACCCCCAAACGCACATGCCCAAACACGTGTGCACGAGTACAAAAAACACATGCACACACACACACCCTAAACATACATTGCCACATACGCGCACACATGCACACCCACACGCACATGCACACACACACCCATACATGCATATAAAAACATACACTCTCCCTAAGCACAGACAGAGCTGAACACACAATTCCAGAGTTCAAAGGTCGCTGTGGCACAGGAATAAATGGAGGAGCGTGCTGACTGATGCCCTGCGCAGATGGGCTTGATTTGTTCATGTTACAGGCTGGCCTTGTCATCTTTACCTGTTCTTTTCTCCAGAGGACCATGTGTACTCTCACTCTCTTGAAACGTGGTTCCAGCGGCCATCAAGTGTGAGTGAAATTGCCTGCAGTGTTTCTGCACTGCAGTCAGAATAGCATATTTTTCAGAGTAGCCAAACGACATGTCACTCAGTCAGCAATCAGCACGGCCCTGAAAAAGCCACTTGCTGAATTGGTCTCAAACGGCAAACAGGAGCGGTGCATGGAGAGGTGCATGGTAAACATGAATCCCTGAAGGCGTATTTCAATGAGCAGCTGCACATTCACACACACACACACACACACACACACATGCACACACACACACACACATACACATGCACATATATGCACATACGCACACGCTCATACCCACACACACACACATGCACGCATGCACACATATGCACGAACTCACACGCACACACATACACACACACAGACACACACACACACACACACACAAAAGCAGAAACTCACCATAGGGCTCTAAAGTAATCTTAGCTGAAAGCACAGTGGAACAATTTACTGGTTCAATTTCATGCCTCCTGGAAAAAGAAAAAAACAAAAAGAAACAGTAGTTTAAAGTTAGTTATCCAAGAGGTGGGCTAAGGCACAAAGATATGAAATATGACAGAGACCAGCCTTGTGTAAACACAATTAAATGCATAGTGCATAATTATGCGTAGTCGTGCAGCAGAACACAAAAATGGACCTTGCATATTATAATATCTGGTACAGTACTATGAAAACAATCAGAGACACTCTGGATAAAATTTATCATACAACATGGCACAGCAGTCCTCAACAGATATGACCTGTTATTTAAAAATGCTAATGCTATTATTATTAATTGTTGTTGTTGTTGTTATTATTATTATTATTTGCTCAGAAGGCATGGCCATGCAGACATACATATAATGCTAATAATTTCTCATTCTGTGTCCTGTTTGTGCAGCTGGTCTTTTGCAAAGAAAGGTACAGTGTGTCCTCCATGTTAAAATACAGAAGAGCCATGAACTGCAATTTTATAACAGCCCAGTCAGTTGCCTCATTCTAACTAACATAAAGGGCAAGAGGGAAAGCAACAGCATGCCAGAGATAAAGTAAATGAAAGTAAATGGAGGTAATAAAGCATGGTGAAGATAAGGACAAAGAGGGATGTTGGTTACCCAGACATGCCCAGACATTTGTGTTTGAGAGACATATTGTGTGTGATTTCCATCTATCCATCCCACCCTAGAGGGTGTAGTAAGCAGTTTAACATAAATTTATTTTACAACAGGCTGCAGAGTACGGGTTGTCTTCTTGCGGTTACATTTTTTAATGAAAACTGCTCATTTAAGAGCTTGAGCTCTGATTAAGCACGAGCGAATACACTACTTACGTCTTAACTTACCCTTAAAATGCACAGCACATGCAGTCATGCACATTCACATACACCCACACACAGAAAATATACACACACACTCACATGCACACGCGCGAGCACACACACGCAGGAACACACACACACACTCACATGCACACAGGCGTACACACACACACACTCACATGCACACAGGCGTACACACACACTCACATGCACACAGGCGTACACACACACACATGCACACAGGCGTACACACACACACTCACATGCACACGCGCGAGCACACACACGCAGGAACACACTCACACACTCACATGCACACAGGCGTACACACACACACTCACATGCACACACGCGTACACACACACTCACATGCACACAGGCGTACACACACACACTCACATGCACACGCGCGAGCACACACACGCAGGAACACACACACACACTCACATGCACACACGCGTACACACACACACACTCACATGCACACACACACACACTCACACACATGCACACACACGCGCGAGCACACACACGCAGGAACACACACACACACTCACATGCACACAGGTGTACAAACACACTCACATGCACACAGGCGTACACACACACACACTCACATGCACACGCGCGAGCACACACACGCAGGAACACACTCACACACTCACATGCACACAGGCGTACACACACACACTCACATGCACACGCGCGAGCACACACACGCAGGAACACACTCACACACTCACATGCACACAGGCGTACACACACACACTCACATGCACACACGCGTACACACACACTCACATGCACACAGGCGTACACACACACACTCACATGCACACGCGCGAGCACACACACGCAGGAACACACACACACACTCACATGCACACACGCGTACACACACACACACTCACATGCACACACACACACACTCACACACATGCACACACACGCGCGAGCACACACACGCAGGAACACACACACACACTCACATGCACACAGGTGTACAAACACACTCACATGCACACAGGCGTACACACACACACACTCACATGCACACAGGCGTACACACACACACTCACATGCACACACGCGTACACACACACACACTCACATGCACACACACACGCGCGCACACACGCACAGACACACACACACACACACAAACAGATACAGGAGGTACAGAAAAGGAGAAAATCTGATGGTTAGCTCTTTTGGTCGGGCGTCTGTGTAGGCGGTGTGTCAGGGCCATTTCCGCGCGGGGTCTAATGAGGTGTTTTGCGCGTCTTCGGAGGTGTTGGGTGAACGGATGTCACCTCACCGTTGACCTGCGGACGCCCTCATAGCCGCGTGATCACATTATCGCTGAAAACAGGGCAATAAGTCCGCCGTCACAATGGCCCGCTCCCGCTAGCGATGCAATCAGCCAAATCGCCAGTAGGGAACCGCCAGGGAGAACAATGGCCTTTCCGCGCAGTTCAGGATCCCGCGGATTCCAGGCGGCGAGAGCGAGCGCGGCGGCGGTGCCCGCGCCATCCTTCCCTTCTGCTCCTCATCTTCATCGTGAATCGTTTTTATTTTCTTTTTCATTCCGTTATCTTGGCGAGTGGCGACAGGGACAGAGACTGACAGGAGGCTAAGCCGTAAATGCACACGCCCCTGGCTGTGTGCGGTTCAGGCAGTGAGGAAGGCCTCGAATGGAAGTGTCACAGGGGGAAAAATGTGCTCACCCCCAACGCGAACAGCAGAAGCGACATTCGCTGACACAGATCCTTATCAATTATGGGAATGTCAAAAAAACAGTGACTTATGGCCAGCAAAGGATTACTGCATTGTTTAAAAGTGGTTTCTAAAGTAAAACTTTAAACCAGTTAAAAAGCCTGTGATCTATTATCATGTCCATCATGCAAATACCCTGTTGTGAATACACAACTAGAAACTTCTCACATCATAAAAAATCACATTTGAATTAAGAAAAAAATTCTGATTAGATCATATATGCAGTACCTAGCATCTAGTTTGGCTCCTGAATGCATTTTATGGGCTATTTCAGTGAATAGAACCTTTTGAACAGATTATTTTTCTCTTTCTCCCTCTCTCCCTCTCTCTCATTCTCACTTGCTCTCTCCCTCCCCCTGCCTCCATTGCTCTTTCCTTTTTCCTCTCTCCCTGTCCCTCTCTTGATCCTTCCCTCCCTCACTCCCTCCCTTTCTCTCCCCCTTTCTGTCTCTGTCTCTCTCTCTGTCACTGCCTCTCTTGCTCTTTCCCTCTCCCCCCTCACTTCCTCCTCTATCTCACCCTCTGTGTCCCTCTCTTGGTCCTTCCTTTCCTCCATTGCTCCCTCCGTCCCCCCCTCTCTCTCTGTTTGTCTCTCCCTCGCTGTGCGTTCCCTCTCCAGCTGATGCCATCCACAGCAGCCCAGCGGTGTTCCTGGGCGGGGGCTCCAGAGCGCCGGGCCTGCCTCCCCCCACCCCCCCGGAGCTGGGCGGCGGCGGCGGGGGGAGAGAGGGGGCCGGGCAGCGCAGACCCAGTCAGGCCAGCATGGACAGCGAGGCGTTTTCCGAGAGCCAGCTGGCCAGCAGCATCGCTAACAGTGAGTGACAGAGCATCGGGAAAAGCATTCCTCCACTACTCACACAGCACCATACGGCCCGCCTGCCATTTCCTCCCCGAGCTCTCGCCATAAAACAAATCCCCTTCGCTAATCATTTTCAGGTTTTTTTCCTATTTTTAATTGCACATAGCATTTAAGTACTGTGCATTCACCGACAGCTTCAGTTACTCAGATCTTTGCTGATGTCGAGACCACAAGGAAATTGTATTTCTCTTCCAAGAATTCCATCAGTTGTACTGTTGTTATTTTTCTTTACATTTTACTGAAATTTGGCAGTTGGTATTCTTCACGTTATGGTACCAGCAGGAACAGGCCTGATATTAATTTTCAGTGTTTCATTGAAAGTTTGCTAAATTAGTTTGGCAGTCACTGAAAATAGCAGTGATTGTAAAATATCTGAATGAAGAATTCACAAAGCCAGGTGTGTTACACTGTATGTGACTCACATGGTGAATAACACTGAATCGCAAAGCTACATAATTTTCAATTTAAACAAGACGGTGACTGAGCACATATGGTAAATGCATTTATATAGCGTTTTTATCCACGGCGCTTTACAATTGATCCCTCTCATTCGCCAGAGCAGTTAGGGGTTAGGTGTCTTGCTCAAGGACACTTCGACATGCCCAGAGCGGGGCTTGAACCGGCAACCCTCCGACTGCCAGACAATCGGTCTTACTGCCTGAGCTATGTCGCCCCGTATGACATATGAAAAATGAATCCCCCCTTATTTCTCTTTTTTCATCAAATACATATCTGTGTGTGTGTGTGGGGTTAATATTTATTTTATATATACATCACATTTTGTCTGGGACAGGCAGTAAACAAACAACTCAATGGCAAATATTTCATGTGTGATATATTTGCACACTAGTAATCTGTGGTTTTTGGCATTTACTTCTGTCTGTCTGTCACGGAAGCTAGTTTTTAAGTAAAATGGAAAATGTGGTTTCAAATAGAGTAAGCGGAGCGTGGCGGTAACTAGCCGAATAACGAAGCGCTCATTGATCGGGACAGAAATGCGCATCTGCACTGCGCGCTCGTCCTGTTTCCCCTGCAGTCGGTCCCGGGCTCCTGTAAATCCTGCGCCCGGACGGCAGGTACCTGCATATCAGTCTTTCAGGTGTTTTTCTGTTGTTCACCAATGAGAACTCTCTCGACAGCCCTTTCCATCTCCTAAAGCTCTCTCGTTCTCTCTTCATCAGTTTCCCTCTCTCCCGTGCCTCTGTCTCCATCACTAACCCTTAATTCGCCCTCCCAGTGCCTTCGCCTCCCTGTCACATCTGTCGTGCTTTTCTCTGCGTATGGTTCTGTTCTTTTGTGCAACTTAAGCACTGTACTGCCCCCCCTCCCCCCCACCTCTCTCTTTCTCTCCCTGTCTGCCTGCCTCCCTTTCAGTCTCTGGGACATGGTGGGGGTCCAAGCGGCTGGACTACGCTCTGTACTGCCCAGACGTTCTCACGGCCTTCCCCACCGTGGCGCTGCCCCATCTATTCCATGCCTCCTACTGGGAGTCCACTGACGTCGTGGCCTTCATGCTCAGACAGGTGAATTCTCTCTCTCCCTCCCCTGTCTCTCTCTCTCTTTCTCCCTCCCTCTGACTTTCTCTTTCTCTTTCTCTCCCTGTCTCTCTCTTTCTCCCTTCCTCCCCCTCTCTCGCTTTCTCTGTCTCCCTCCCTCCCTTTATCTCTCTCTCTCTCCTCCCTCTATTTCTCTCTCTGAACCCAGGGATATCGAACACAACAGCTTCAGTCTTTTTTCCTGAACAAACTGTGCTACAGCGCAGGCTCTGAGTGCCACTGTAACATGTATGGGGGGGGGGGGGGATTCTCCAATGCGGTTATTAGAATTTTTTTTTTTTAATTGTAGGTTGTTTTTTTTTAACCCCTTCTCTCCACAATTTTGGAATGGTCAGGCATTCCAAAGCTGCAGCACTCATCCCAACCCCACATCTCATGTCAGTTCAGGGAGAGCACGGGTGTGCTTTCCTTCGAAGCGTGTCATGTCACCCGCCACTTCTCATCGGAGCACCGTTCACCAGACGGGCTCACGCAGTCGAGTCGGCGGGGGGGGGGGGGGGGGGGGGGGGGGGGGCGGAGACGCTTCGCGAGCGGCTTAATAGGCGTGCTTCCGGGTGCCTGATCCAGCAGCGGGAGCCGGTGGCGCGCGGCGTGACGCTGTCGTCCCGGGCCGAATGACACCCTCCCCTCGCGGGGGTGATGCTGGAGGCAACCGCGCATCGCCCTGAGGGGCCGACGGCTGCAGATTTGATGGATTTCTGTTACTGTTCATAAACAGAAACGACGAAGAGGAAGAGGAGCCGTACCTGTTACATGGCCCCTTTAGACCAGAGATTTCTCGCAAAAACTAAACTAAAGCAGAATGCAGATCTGAAGACACATTTATACTGTTGTATGAAGAGGCCCCCCACAACCTATTCTCAGCTTTAAAATGAGCCTTTACTCCATTAGCCTGGCCTTAATGAACCATTGTTGTCCCAGAGTTCAGTCAGCTGTGACTTTACATTCTATATCTTTCCCAAGGCACATTTTCTTTCCTCCTTATCAATTCCTACAGTCACTGCTATATTCTCAAGGACAAGATGTCTAAAAATGGGTCTGACCGAGGGAATGTATTTATTTTTTTTCTCTTTCATGAAATTCTAACTCTGGCCATGAATAAAGTGACTATTTTGTCCTTGGTATGGGCAAAGACATCAGTGGGAGAGCTATTTTTACAACAGCAAAATGGATTGAGTAGCAGATAAATACATCTTTTTCTTTGCTGTTTGCAAAAAGAAACACTTCAACACATTTCAGGCCTTCAGTTTGCTTTCTTGATAACAGGCTTCAAGCTACTGCTGTTATATGGTGAACCCTGCCGGCCCTTAGAGTCTGTTTCTAGTGTTTGGAGCTCTCAGGCTCAGCAAAAGCTTGTAAGCATTGCAGTTTGGTTGCTTGTGTGCCAGAGCTACTTCACCTACACTGAGAAAGGCAGTGAGCCAAAACACAGCGTGGTGTTTCAATAAAATCATCCGTTTCCAAACGCACAAAACGATACACTTCAGCAAGCCTTGTGAGCTTGTATCACATTTATTTAAGATATATGAAGATGCATATTTGGAGCAAATAGGTGGACATTACATTACAGGCATTCAGCAAACGCTCTAATTCAGAGTGACTCGCATAGCTTTTTATAGCATCCATTTTTACGGCTGGATACTGAAGCCATTCAGGCTGAGGGCCATTTAAGGGTAAAGCAGCAGTGTCCCACATGGATTCAAACCTGCAACCGTTAGGTTATAAGCACAGCTTCTTAACTATTATACTACGCAGCCATGCCTATTGGACTACACAGCTACAATTAAGCAGTTTGAACAGGAGTGCTCAAATTCTTTCCGTCCAATCATGGCACCCCTGAACACTGATTGGAGACTAAGAATGCTTTGGCTTATCGTGCAGACTTCTATCTCCACAGTCTCTGTCTCACAGGATGCCAGCTATCTTACAACAGCACAGTTATATCTTATATAGGAGTGGCATCCTGTTGTTACAAGCTTTGCATAAATGCAAGGCTTTATTTGATTCATACATAACAGATATACATGTAAGAGACATCTAACACTCAGGTGCCTCTGTACACTGAATTTAGACTCATTTTAACATTCATTTACAGCAGATGTTAACGTTAACATAAAGTTGCTTACAGTAGATGGTCACATTAAATTTAACCAAGAAACTTAATTTAGAACCATTGTGTGGTATAGGTCTTGGGTTTTGTTATTATTTATTTTTATAATTATCTTCTGCAGAACAATTCCCTTTGGATATATTAGACTAATAATTTGATGAATGGGTACTGCCAAAATAAATGAAATTGAATTTTGATTGCGGGTTCATGGGTCTACCATGATTAAAAAACCTCTCTGCATTGCAATCGTGATTAATGACCGCTCTTGGTTAATATGTTTAAAATATGGATTTGTGTCTGTTCTGTCCAGTGGCAGTGAGCTACGATTTTGTGTTCGATGTTCTGCTTTAATGCCTTTGCATGGTTTCATGGTTTTATGTATTAGTGAATTAACACAACAACGGCAGTAAACAGTTAAAATGACATTCGTGGCTTTTGAGGGGTCTTCATATGTACTGTTCCTATGGCGGTGAGCGTCTGGCTGTTACGTAATGTTGCAGATTTACTGTGCCAAACTGCAGCTACTTCAAGGCAAACCAGAAAGTGCCACATAAAAATCAGCAACCTCTTGTAGTAATGGAAATAAATGGAACCATTAGATAAGCTGCTTTTTTTGATCCATGGTTCCTGCATAGAATGATAAACAATGAAGGCTAGACTGAAATCAAGCACATCCAAAAGTGTCCGAGGCACTTACTGCTTTGAAGATTAAAAAAAGCTTTAATTCGCATGGTTTGTAAATACCTTTTGGTATTTAGTGCTTATGCTCAGGCATTTTGATGCTTCCAGTAGCACTCAGCAGAAATGCAATTAAATGTGAAGCTCTGAGTCTGAGCCTTTCAGTTTTTTCAGGCTGTGGAGCCTTATGGGGTTCAGAAACAATGTGTTTTTAGTCTTTTTAAGTCACTGTATGTCAATAAGGCGTGTATGTATCTGAATTAGCAGGCTGTGTCATTTTTGGCTGACAAGAGCTCCATAGACAGTCTAAATGGGGTTCAGATTCTTCCTCGGATGTCATTGGTTCGTTAAGGAGACTGGCGACTGAGGACTGAGAGGTTCTATTGGCTGAGGGCTGAGAGTGACAGGTAGTTAAAGCCTCAGTAAACTTCCTGGCGATTGGCTGTGAAGGTTTCACAGGCATGCTTTGTGCTTTGTCGGCAGGTAATGCGGTGTGACAGCCTGACAGCACGGGAGGCAGACGGCTCGGACTCCGCCCCCTTCTCTCCCTCCGGCCCCCGAGAGAAGTGGCTCCGCAGACGAACTCACGTCAAGCTGCGGGTGAGCGAGGCAAAACACGCGTGCAAACAAAAAACATCTCTGCGTCTCCTCTGCCCACAGAAAATGCCCACGTCACTACTGTGTGTACAAAAAGGAGTCTGGATCTCAACTGTTCAGGCAAAAGCACATCTGCATCTCCACTGTACAGACAAAAGCACATCTGCATCTCCACTGCACAGGCAAAAGCACATCTGCATCTCCACTGTACAGACAAAAGCACATTGGCATCTCCACTGTACAGGCAAAAGCACATTGGCATCTCCACTGTACAGACAAAAGCACATTGGCATCTCCACTGTACAGGCAAAAGCACATCTGCATCTCCACTGTACAGGCAAAGGCACATCTGCATCTCCACTGTACAGGCAAAGGCACATCTGCATGTCCACTGTACAGGCAAAAGCACATTGGCATCTCCACTGTACAGGCAAAAGCACATCTGCATCTCCACTGTACAGGCAAAAGCACATTGGCATCTCCACTGTACAGACAAAAGCACATCTGCATCTCCACTGTACAGGCAAAGGCACATCTGCATCTCCACTGTACAGGCAAAAGCACATCTGCATCTCCACTGTACAGGCAAAAGCACATCTGCATCTCCACTGTACAGGCAAAAGCACATCTGCATCTCCACTGTGCATTCAGAAGCACCTCAGCATTTCCACCGGCTCTTTCACTGCACTGGAAACATTTCGCTCGAAGTCCTGCGATGCTCAAGGTCATTTTCTAATGCAGTTTCAAACTCCTGATATATAGTAGGGAAATTTTCAAATCACACATTAATTTCAAATCCGACTATTATCCCCACCAAGCACACTTGTATGCATGACAGTGCCTGCATGTCCTAATATGCAGCTATTTGCATTCCTTTCAGAAACCACAGTGCCAAGACATACAATGTATAAGTGGGCAGATTAGTGTCTCCTGTTTAAAACGCAGTGGTTGGAGAAATAAATCTCTACTGCGAGACTCAGGTTTTCAGATGTGGTCTGCATGTGCGTGTTTCACGATTTAACTGATGTCCTTGTGAGTTTGCCATCTACTGTGCTAAATGTGGAAAGAAATGGTCAGACAGAATAAAAGGCCTTCTGCATCAGGGACAGTCGTGAAGGCTGGTTTGTCAGCTCCACGGCACTGCTTCTTCCACTGTTTTTTAAGAAGAGCTCTGAATTTGCGAGACTCATGACAAACGACGAATGTAAATTCAGCGTTTTGCATCGTGTCGATGTGAGGAAGGCCAGGCACGGCTGGGACGTGTCGACGCCCCAGATTCACAGGCGCCCCAGTAACGCCTCGGCCGCAGAGGAGTGATTGTAGCGGAGGCCTTGCAGCGCAGTCTGCTCATTCCAGAGTTGCAGTGTAAGCATTAACAGACACGCCGGCTGTTTATTAAGAGGATTGGGAAGGGGGTGTGAGTCACCCTCGCCATACCACAGAATTTTCTGAAGCCAATTTTGCTGTTGCTTTCGGAGTGCTGAAGTCAGAGTTCCTGCTAATGCCAGCTCATTCTAATGAAATTTGGAAGAAGCACACAGGGGTTTGGATTTCTTAATAACTTTAATAAAATTTGGCTAGCACATTGGAGTCCAACCCTCCGCTACAGCGACTAGTATAATAACTCATCAGAGCTACGGAGTATCAGAAGTAAACTGCCTCTCTGCTAATTGAGCTGTAACGAGCTAAAACTGAACTGCACAACCACCATTCAATGGCTGGTCCTCTCGCCCTCTAGTGGCTAAATGTCACTGCTGGCGTTCAGTGCTAATGCAGCCTACCGTTCGGCAAGGGAAGGTGGGAAAATGAGTGATTGAGTGAGTGAACACGTGAATGATTGAGGGCGAGAGAGCAAGTGAGTGAATAATAGAGTAAAGGAAGCTTAAAGACAAGTCAATAAGCAAATGGGTGTGGGAGGGGTAGTGATTGAGTGGATTATGGAGCGAGGGACGGAAGGTGGGAGGAACGGTGAGTGAGTGAATGACAGAGAGGAAAGAATATGACCATTTCTTGGGTCTCCATATGAAACAGCTTTGCTGCTTTGAGTATTGTGTAATTATTTATTGTATAGGTGTGCAATACTGCATCAGCCAAGGTAGGGAAGGGACTGCTGAGGATAATCCCTGTTAAATCAGTGCACTAGCCACTGGAGAGCCTGATATGTTCAACAGCATAATTAAATCAGAAATCAACAGCGGCAGGTTCATTTTGTTTGTGTAATCCAAAACAGTTGCTTGCCATTAGTAAGGCAGTGCATGTTCACTCTCAAGAATAAAACCTGATGTTTAGACCTCTCCTCTGTAGGTAAAATGTTGGTTGCACAGCAGAATTGCAAAATCATGCTGACTTGTGGAGTGAAGACAAAGATTTCTTAATAGCTTATGCAACTGGGACATAATGCAAAGTAAATTTATATTAGATGTATTGTAGCATGCGTAGCATCCATAATTTGTGTAGTTTATTGCTATTATGAAAAAGCGTTACATAAAAAAAGTATTTTATATTTAAAGTACTGTGTCAGTGATTATTATTCTGTGGTCCTGTTTCTATTTTTCAATTTGACCAATAAATTAACGAAAGTGCCCCAAAAAAAAAAAAATCAGACCTATCACAACAGCCTAATAGTAGATGGTAGCTCATCGCCCCCTTCTGGCCAAAAACAAACACTGCCCACTACTGTATTGTCAAAACACTTAGCTAACTCACTTCTTTTGATACATTTCAAAGCAGTCACATGATCAGGATTGGATCTTACAGGCTAGTTAATGCAGTTTCTCTTCAATGGTTTACTGAATTAAGCTGCAGAGTAGGTGCAGTTTCCTCAGGAAATTCAATATGAAATATGAATGATGAAAATGGGCAAACCTGATGGCACTTTCATGAACTGTCCCTGTGTAGAATGTCACTGCCAATCACAGAATCAATGATGTCATCGCGACGGAGGACGGCCCACAGACGCTGGTTGGCAGGTTCATGTATGGACCACTGGATATGGTGACCCTGACTGGCGAGAAGGTGAGACACTCTTTACTATGTCTGCACAGTAGTTACACGTTACCTGGACCTGTCCAAATGAAGATTATTTTCAGATTATGAAATGAAAATTATTATTATTATTATGGTCTGCTCAACCAAGCAGTAGGCCATATTTTGACTTGCAATATTGTGCATGTGCATGTGCCTTCCTCGCTGCAGTAATAATCGATATTGCTTATATGGAATGGTAAAAATGGTCTGCACTTGCATAAAGAAATTCTCTGCATCACGGTTTTTGTGAAGCCCAAGCAAAAAATATACTAGAAAATATACTGAAATAATATTTAAAAACTCCAGAAAGTGAACTCTCCCTTTAACATTACCAGTCAAAAGATTTTTCATACCTGTTACTTTTTTATCGTTAACTAACTACCTCATCCAGTTTGTTATTTTTTACCCAAGACATAAAAAAGAAGCAAAGATATTTCAGTGTGCCAGTTGAAAAGTAAACCTTTCAAGTGATACATAAAATATTTCTTGCTGTGTCGGTTAATTATATATTTGGCATACTTCAAGCTTCAATGGATGGATGCAATGCATGTGTTTCACTGCCTAAATTCCCCCGCCCTTAAAACAGGTGGATATTTTGCTGATGACCCAGCCCCCGTCCGGCCGGTGGGTGCACTTTGACACTGAGGTGACCAACAGCAGTGGCCGGGTGACCTACACCATTCCGCAGAACAAGAGGCTGGCTGTGGGGGTGTACCCCATCAAAATGGTGGTCAAGTGAGGGTGCTCTGTCTTTTCCTCTCCCATACTATAGGGTTTCCATGTTCATTTTAAGCCACAAAGCACCTATAACATCAGCATCATACAAAAAGCAGTGTATCTCCAATCAAGCAACTTTTCCGCAAATTAAACAAGACTTGTATTATTGTATTTTATGAGAAGTTGAAGTCACATGGTGTTTTGGATAAACTTTATTCGTCAGAGAAATATTGACAGTCCACAAAGTATGATAGCAGTACAAGGTGCATTATTATTTTTTTTATATCTAAGGAGGAGCATTAAAACAATTTTTTTTCCCTCAAATTGAATTTTTCCCTCAAACGAGGCACAACTATATCAGTTGCATGCCGATTGAATGAAAGCAGGACCAAAGAAAATGTGTATTTTTGAAAGCAGCGCTTGTTTCAGCATTCCTGATGGGTGAACGCGTCTCGCTGACTGGGCCCTCTGCCCCATTGCCGCAGGTCGCCGGGGCTTGCCGCAGATACAGGGATTCATTCGCGTATGCTGTACCGTAGTGTGGGGGCGGTTTTAGACTGGGGCAGTGCACGGGAACCCATGAGCCCTGCGATTGAAAGCCTCTCTCTGCCTGTCACTGAAGGGGAGACCAGACCAGCGCGGAGGCCTTCCTGACGGTGCTCCCGCGCGGGATGGAGTGCGTGGTGTTCAGCATTGACGGATCCTTCGCCGCCAGCGTCTCCCTCATGGGCAGCGACCCCAAGGTCCGCCCGGGAGCGGTGGACGTCGTCAGGTAAAAACCGCTCCCAGGGAGTGTGTGTGTGTGTGTGTGTGTGTGTCTGTGTTAGAGAAAGAGAAATAAATAGACTGATACAGAATAAACTGCACACGTAGGGACATGCAATATGAGAGGAAGTCAGTGGGAGGCAGAGGGAGAAAGCTAGACAGATGGAGAGAGCCATTATCGGTTCAAAAGTTTCTACTCATTAAAATTTCCACTCCGTCGAATACAAGATGCAGGCCAGCTCCTGTGCATATGCCCTTGTGGCCACAGATCTGCCATGAAACACACATTCAGTTTTCCAACCTGTTAGCAGATGAGCTAAAATTCCAAAGAAGAGGAGCTCAAAGTATATATTCTCATTAACACAAATTATAGATAGACCCGCTCATTTATAGACAGCTACTCAGCTCCGTGTTTATAACATTGAGTTCTCCCTACCAAAACATTCCAATGTTGTGCATCTTCTGAAAATTCATCAAGGGGCTGTGACCAAGTGCAATATATTCCACTAGACATTCAGAAGCCCAGGAAACTCATTTTACAAATCAGCACCACCTGCAGAAAAAGCGAAGCGGGGTGGAATGTAGGAGCTGACCATCTGGTTTGTCTGTAAAATCTGCGTTTTCAGGGCCTGCAGTGGATGGTGGCGATTGCGTGACCAGTGGGTAAAACGTGTGCTTGTTTCCAGGCACTGGCAGGACCTGGGCTACCTGATCATCTACATCACGGGGCGGCCGGACATGCAGAAGCAGCGCGTGGTGTCCTGGCTCTCCCAGCACAACTTCCCCCAGGGCATGGTCTTCTTCTCCGAGGGGCTGGTGCACGACCCGCTGCGCCAGAAAACCATCTTCCTGAGAAACCTGGTGCAGGAGGTAGGGCGGCGCTGAGACAGGCTGCAGCCAGCGCGGCTAGCTAGCGAGCAGGCAGCGCGGCCGGCTAGCGGCCTACTGTCAGCAAAGCTGTCAGCCGGCCAGCGCTTCGCAAATTGCCGCGGCGGCGACGCGCGAGCAGACAGCTCAGGCGGCGTAGCAGAGATGAGGATCAGCTGTTAGAAGGACGGGCGGTTCTGACGCTAGCCGAGCGCCGTAGCGTGAAACGCCAGCAGACTGACAGCTGGCGCCAGTATGAAAGGTGCTCGTTTGCCGGGACACGAGCGCACGCTCGCACGCTCACGCTATACACGCACCGCGAGCATTCAGCGGCTTAATCCGGCTATAAATAGCAGCTGTAATCTGCAGAAACGGAAGCGCTTTGGATAAAAGCGGGCGCCTCTTTGTGAACCGTTTGTGTCTTTGCCCCCCTTTCCAACAGTGTCACATTAAGATCGGCGCTGCCTACGGGTCCATGAAGGACATTTCCGTTTACAACATGCTGGGCCTGAGTCCTTCACAGATCTACATTGTGGGAAGACCCTCCAAGAAGTACCAGAATCAGTGCCAGGTACTGCAGGCTAGCTGCTTTCCGGCAGGGATAATAAACTAGGGGTAAGGCAGCTGTGACATTACCTTAATCAAAGTAAAAAGAGCCACTCCACCAATCACGAATATGTCAGTGCCAGCTAATAAGAGCAATGCAGCCTGTGATTGGTGACTGGCTATGTCCTGGTAATTCTCACAGAGATTGCAGAAATGCATCTAAAAAATATCCACCAATACCCTATACAGTTTTTTGCTTTTATTTGTTACCTAGCCTTTTTATCAGACCTCTCAGCGTCTCCCTGAGGAACCTCTCATTCTAGAATTATTCTCAATACCACCATTAACTCTGAAAATAAGATTTGCTCTTAAAGCACTTGAAGAGGCAAGAAAGTTGGAGTTAATTCAATTTCAGTTGAGTCAGTTGAGGAAATGACTTCAATTTCAATTCATTTAAAAATGGTCATAGAGCACTATGGAACTTTTTCAATTCGTTAATTGGGCTTCAGTTCCTGTCCTGAATTGACTGCTATGAAATGAATTCATCCCAACCTTGAGCCAGGAACATAAAAGCTGATGGATGAATCACTTGGTGGAAATCCTTACATGTCCCTTGGCCTTCATTGCCTTCTTCTTTCTTCTGTTTCTGATACCCCCCGTATCTCTGATCCCGTGCAGTTCCTGAGCGAGGGGTACGCAGCGCACCTCTCCTCCCTGGAGTTTGGGCACCGGGCGCGGTCCAAAAAGACCTCCTCCACTCGAATGGTCCTCCGTAAGGGCTCCTTCGGCCTGACGGCCAAACCGGACTTCCTGTGCAAGCGGACCCACCTGCGCAGGACCATGTCCGTGCAGCAGCCCGACCCGCCCTCTGCCCCCAACCCCAAACCCGAGCGCGCCCAGAGCCAGCCCGAGTCCGAGCCCAAGGACCACGGGGGCGGGGCCGGAGGGGGCGGGGCGCAAAGCACCTGGGTACGGGGGAACACGCTTCGGGGGGACACCACTCCCTGACAGAGGGAAAGAGAGGGATGACGGGCGAGAGGGAAGGGCGCGACAGAGCCTCCCAGGGTCCAGGGCCAATGTGAGTCCTCCAAATATGTGTCCTCAACTCCAGCCTCATCCTTGATTTCCTTTCCTGTCTCTGTCACTGTTGGTCATCTGAGCCATTCTGTCATTATTACACACTACCCTAGTCTCGGAGGAATCAGGGAGAGCGTTTGTCTTTGGGTGTGCTGGAACCTCTCGGAAAGTGGGAATGCTTACCATGATTTGACTTGATTTTTGCATTATGTTGTGATGCATGAGGGTCAGACTGGATGAAACAGCCACCGCAGGGAGCGTCATTTGTAAACCAGACGGAGAGCGGCCCCTCGGGTCGACAGAAAGAGGATCGGTCGGCACAGTCTGCACACACAGTGTCTTATAAATATTAATGTGGGAATCTGTGCCAATGCTGCTATTATTAACAACAAAGACTTGTTTTCAAAGACTGCCCGCATTCTATTTTTTTTTTCATTTTGAGGCAAGGGTTCTGCATAAATGTTCTTCTTTTTGTACTGCAATTTCACTGATTAAAGCTTTTAAAGTGGTTGTATGGCTGTGGGCCTCAGCCGAGTGCTTGTGACGCAGATTCAGAATGAAAATTTTGTGAATGACCTCAGAGGACGAGTCGTTAAAAAACCATCTGTAAGATGTAGAAAAAAAGAGATTCTAGTTATTGTAAAAAGGTCAGCTCTGATTATGTGTGATGTTATGAGGTAGAATATTAAACTGTTAATTCTGTTTTCTTTTCCTTTGCAGCAATGGTACCTAAATGGAACATATATTTATTTTGTCAATTATTTTATTTTATCTAATGTGCTATTAAATGAATAATATGGACATGGAGGGGCTTGTGCTAAAACAGTCTTTTGCCATGGATTATTTACCAAGAGTTGAGAGACATTATGATCCAGATATCCTGGTTTGAAACCCTAGCAATGCTTCAGTGTTAGCAACTAGACCACTAAAGCCCACCCTTTGGATGCAAACCTCAGGGACCAATTAGGCGCTTTCTCTCCGTCCCTTGAAGCAACGTGGGAGGGACTTGGATGACTCTCCACTAGATACAAAAAGAGAAAGAAATGAGATGGAAAGGAGGAATGGGACTGAGATGAAACAAAAGATTGGAAATAAATATCCTCTGAAGAACTCCCCCAAAGCTGAGGCCTGGGTGTGGACTGCTGGAAAGTATTGCTGGAGAGAGAGAGAGAGACAGAGAGTCTGGCTCATTGGCCTAAAATCCACGTCTGTCCCACACAACCTGCCCTGCTGAACGAAGGCACTTCTGACTCCTGCAATAATAATCTCATGTACAGAAATACTAATGTCTATATATGTATATATTTTAAAAAAGGGTTGCTCTTCCCTGTGGCCTGCTTGCTCTCGGGTTCAATTCATGAACATAAACTTCTTGTTTTTGTGCTGGACTGTCCGAGTTTTGTGCATCTGCTAGGTCAGTAGGGCATTGTACAATAAATGGATTTTCTCCAGTGGATATGAAGTGTCTCAACATCGCACCCTCAGGCCCTCGGGTTTTCAGTGCCAGACGTTTTTCCCCCATCGATGACGCAGGCACCGCATTTGCACTTGTGTCAGCACTCTAGCCACTGTTCCATTATTTCACATACTTGAACATGATCCTGGTCATTACCAGGCAATGAAACTCATCTGGCTCCATGACATCACAATGGGAGCTCTAACATCACGCAGTAGGAGCGCTGAGTGTTATTCACTCGATTAATTCAGAGGATTATTATTTTTTACATTTTTTGGATTTGTATTTCCAAAGTGGACATCTATGGAAGAGTTCAATAAAACTACAAGACTTATCACATGTTAGGACACAAAAAAAAGTCATGTCATGGCAGAGCAATGTTTTTTTTTTCATGTATGTAATACTGGTGCATGAGGTGCAGAATACCTGAAGACTTCTGTAATACTGGAGTGTGTCATGTAGACTAAATAAGACGAAGTTGTGCCTCTGCATTGTTAGGGAATGTGTTTGATAATAGGTGGGGAAGATACTTTCAAAGGAACAGTTGTAAAGCTGCAAAGACTGCTGAGAATTTTAGGCTGTGTAGCTATGTAGCTAGTGGACAGTTTGAATCCTTACTGTGTTATGTTCCGTTCCTTCTGGGGGCAGGGCAAGGAGGGGGGTTAGGCTGGGTGCTCTCCTGTTAGCTCACACTTATTTTTCTATGAGGAAACCCCCTTGTAAATACCTGTCTATATTTGAACAAAAAGGTGTTTTTGAAGTGGTGTTTAACTTGTCGTCAAACTGATATTTTTGCCTTAAACAGTGTTTGATGTCCAGGAAGTGCAAAGTCAACATGTTATTATCCTTATTGCTTGACCAAAGTCTTAGTTTTACCTCCATGAAAGAGTGCAGTGCATCCTTGAAACGCTATTTTTCTGTATTTCATGTTCTTACATGTGAGGTATATATAGTCTATATGAATAAATTCACACTTGTGTGTTTACAAACCAATAGTTTATATAGGAGCCACTTTAACTGATGCATTAAGTACTGGTGGTAAACAGCAAGCAGTGTAAACGTGAATGTTTTTTGGCTGTTTAAATGTTTTATCTCTATACTCATTTTATAATGACAGTGAAAGCTGGCACATACATGTTGGCTGTTTTATATATATATATACACAATAAACACACAAGTACATATCAAATATTTTAAAAATAAATTCCCGTATTTGTCCAGAGAGAGGTGCTTAAACTGTGGCAAGGTCTCAATGGTTATTCAGAAATTAAAATGATTAAAAATAACCCAACAATAGGGTCCAATCCTGTTGCTCAGGTGGGACTAATTTGATTTGATTCCAGAGATACAGCAGGAGTTATACTAGGATGTTATTCCAGGGTTTCAATAGAGAAAGGGGGAAAAAGCATAATTCTATTCACGCATGGATTTTCTGTTCTGCTTAAGACTCCTGCTCCAGATAATGTCATTATTTGGTTTTCAAAATATCATCTGGTAGGTACTTTAAAATCAAATTAATTTTTTACAGGTTGGTTAGCTGTGCAGGGTTGAGAAATATTGGTTTGTACACTATGGTGCGGATTTTAATTGTGACGTTTTGGTTTTCAATAAAAGTACGTCAATAAAAATGAAGGGGAGAAAAGAAATTCAGTTCTTCAGTTTTGTTTTGGCAGTAAGATTCAGTTGTGATTCAAAATCACCTCGAGGCTTAGATTCGGAAAATCAAGTTTTATGCACCTTCAAAAATCCTCTTTCCCGCATACCTTAGAAGAAAATATTGATATATTGGAATATTGAAAATTAGGGCAAAATCTGCCAGATAGCTTCAGTGAATTTCCAGATTTGCTTATCCAATGTATTACCTGAAAACACACTAATTATTATACATAAATATTAAACACACTTTACAAAATACAAATAATTACAGGAATTTGACACAGTATAAATTCTCTTTTAAAACTGAATGTTTCCAAGCCTATTTCCCAACCCAGTGTGTACTCTATTGCTCAGCTGGACCCTTTTTCTTTGTGAGCTGTATCTGAAAAGCATTTGGCCAATAGGAGGACAAGAGGAAGTGTGTATGGATTGGCTACTATGGTGGTGCATTTTCAGCTTTCAGCTGGGTTAGTGCTGGAGAGTTAAGGTCACCTTGGTGGGTAACCCAATGTTGTTGTACGTCGCTCTGGATAAGAGCGTCTGCCAAATGCCTGTAATGTAATAACAAAGCGCCTCGTTAGCGTTTGGTAACGATAGATTGGCTAACTAAATTCAGTAATGTTTAGTAGCGTTAGCTGGCTCTCTTGTCGCTGCTTCGGGTGTAGGCAGAGTGCAGAACAGAGGAGATGACTAAGCACAGAAAGAAATCCTGCATTGTATGCCTTTAAGGACTGAGAGTCTGTGGTCATTGCGGTTATTTCTGTAGGAACTTCTCGGTGCTGTATAGCTATGGGGCATATTCCGCCAAACCTTAACTTAGAAGATGGCATACCTGCCATCCCAATATATAGACACATTTACACAGTCAGTTACAGAGACAAGATCACTGAAACATGGCATAAAATAAATGATTGAATGATTTATTGTACAATATCACTCAACAGCAGGTTACATTTTTCCTTGAAGAGGAAATAATTTGCTGCTGTAGACCTTTCTGATAAGTTACCCATCAGTCGGTACAGCTGCCAGAATACACACCAAAGGCTAAAGTCCCCACAGGACCCATGCATAACACAGTAAAACCCATACTAGCTGATCTGTAACATTATCGTTGCTCCTTCATCAGTTGGGCCTGATGGGGAAAGCATTAGACACGTGTAACATTGACGTCAAACAGAGGCTTTCAGTTGCACACCAAGGCCACATCAATTACTAATGTCCTTAACAGTTAATCAATTAAAGCGTGTAAACACCTTTGACACCTTCAGTGTGACTTATATTGGAAATACAACATTTAACGGCAACTGCTTTTTTAAATGGCGCTTGGGGGTGTGTAACAATCAGTCTTAGCTGGGCTAGATTAGAATTGTGTGTAACCAAAACCCTATCAGAATACAAAAATTCATACAAAAATATACAATTCTTTTATATAAAAAAAATTGCACTCACACAAACTGTTAGCTCTATATATTTCAGTAATATGCTTCCCTATAGAATGCTTCAATGTCTTCATGACATTTCATATTAATGTTAGCTTTTTTTATGCTATGTCACATTTTACCTGAATCCGAAACACAGGTTGGGAT
This sequence comes from Anguilla anguilla, assembly GCF_013347855.1. Classification (NCBI taxonomy): domain Eukaryota; kingdom Metazoa; phylum Chordata; class Actinopteri; order Anguilliformes; family Anguillidae; genus Anguilla; species Anguilla anguilla. Next base: position 26,154,064 of record NC_049209.1, read on the forward strand.
TACATACTGAGGGAGTTTAAGGTAAGGAATATGTACTGTAGGACTGTAGAGAGGGAGTTTATAAACTCAATGCCGGGGACCCACTGTGTGCTGCTTTTCACTCCCACCATAATTACAACCTCTGTAAAGTAAATGGGATGTTAATTGTTCTTAATTAAACACTTAATGTCTACTGAAGGATGGTTTGCCCTCTTTAGGTCACATAACGCCAGAAATAGCTCTGCACGCCATAAAGAATAAAGGATCCACATTTACATTCCAGAATTTTAATCATTTTCCATAACTAATGCTCTAATTTTCTGTAATGCGTTGTATGACAAATGATTCCTGTTATTTTTTAATTGATTCAATTATAGACTGGGGTCATTTGGGTCTAAATTGCTGAAAGTTTGGTCACTGAAACTGAACTATTAAGAGTTCAATGACAGACTAAATGGCCAAACCTGAACTATGCTGGCATAAGTGAAAATATGCAATTATGTAGGAACTTAAACATTTTTTCAACAACCTTAATTGATCCAAGATATTGGCTGTGACAAGCACCAGTGGACCCCCAGGCCAAAGCTGAGAAAATATTGGTATAGAGGGACTTCCGGGATTAAATTCTTCAGACATCGGTCTCAGATCAACAATCTGACCGACATAAACATTGGAGGACATGGAGACAGTAAAACGGGGAAGAACGGCACGTAAACTCACTTTTCAACAAGTTCTGCATACACACAGGCTGGACGTTTCTAAATGTTTTCCCTGGCCAACATAAAATCTAATTTTCAGGTATTTCAGTCAATATTTTTATACTGAAAGTGAACATTGAGAAATTACGACTCATCATAAGCACAGCAGCACATAGCTAGCACATTAATGGGGATGGTAAATCTCAAAACTGTCTCAAGAACAATCTGACATACACAGATGAAACATTAATGCTTTGGCAATGATAATCTTCAGACAATGAGAGAAACTTAAGTTTGCCATATGTAAACGATATGAAACTAATTTATAGTATGGCCACATTAAGAGCACTACTCAGAACTGCTGCTATAAAAAGGACGGTTCTTTTAATAAGCTATGTGATCCCTGTACAACTCTACATTAAAGTACACCAGATAATTATTCTTGACTTAAATTCACCTTAAATTCAAGGTTCCTCTTTTGGTATATGCAGAGTACACTATTAATATGTATACACATTTTTCCTTCGGGAGTATTTCGAAAAGCATGATCAAGGAGCCCACTAACTTTTAAAAATAGTTTCATTGGATGAAATCGGATTGGTGGAAAGTTTTGACATAACATTAAAAAAATAGTTACGAAGGTTAGTTGGCTAACTGCTCAATCCAGCTTCGCGAAACACTACCTTGGCAAGGTGGGTAACACAACAAAGAAAGAAAAACAGTTAGAATTCACAGATAAACAGATGGTAAACAATAAGAGGATACATTTTCCCTGTATATGACACACACACGCGCTTAGAGAGAGTAAACAGACTGACAGATGAGGAAGAACAGACTCAGAGCCGATACCCGTTTCAGGTGGTTTTGTGGATGCTGGACAAAGCCACGCTTGTCCAGCTGCCCATGGTCTCCCTCATTCTCTGGGTTCTGCACCGGATGGAGGCTCTGGTGATCTTGGAGGGCGGGTCCCTCTGCGTCGGACCGTTACTGCTCACATTGACCCCCCGGCAGCGTTCCGCGGCCTGGACCCTGCTCGCCCAGAAGAAAACAAAGGCGATTGGTCACGCTGACGCAGCCAACACAGCTGGATACCTCCTGGGTCAGAGGAGTTGAGGAATCCTGTCTCAAATTGTCTCGATGACTCAAAAGACTTTTAAACAACCTATTTTTCCACTTTTCATGAAAAGTTTTTGTTAAACTTAATGGCATTAAATTTAAACCTTTAAAAACAAAATGGCTGGCGCAAGACAAAGGCAGGCCCACTTCAGAACGGTTACGGGGTTAGGGTTTTCACTTTCACATTCAGCCGTCATCTTGAGTGAGTACCTGACCCTTTTCTGCTCAGTCCGACTTAATCAGCTCTTTATCAGCAAGACTCAAAACGCCGACGTGGCTTCACAACAAAAGCATGCAGGGCCATGCAGTTTCTGGTTAAGTTTAACGGCAGGCAGCGGTTCGGGTTACGAACAAGACGGATAAACAACTTAAAAATCGGCAGCATAGCAAACATCCACATCCATGCAGTATCAGAGTTCCTTTCCCACTGTTCTAACCAGAGATGCTCCAATATTTACAGCTGGTCGTATGGATTAAGGATGCAGTGGAGAATATATCAGGACAAAGGACATGTGGGGACACGGGACTTTACCTCTTTATTTACTCCACTATACGAGAGTATCTGATCTTGCTGGTGACAAAGGGAAGACAAGGTCAGAATTTAAAATTAGAATTAAAAATTCAAGACTAGCACAATAGCAGAACAGAAACATAGCGTCTAGGCACATTTAACCCTTGTGTCGTCTTCATATTGTATGCAAAAAATACACCAACCCTCACTGGACCCCTGTGATGAAGCCTTTTCATTGAATTTCAAACCTAAATTAATATTTTGTCAGGCAGAAACAACCAGTCACTCATCAATAAATTGGTGAATAACCTTTTCTCCTTCACAATGCATAGACTGCATTTCTTCAGTCTACACCACAAGTCTTTACTACAAAACATACATCACAACTTTTTTTCTCTTTAGATGTGTGGTGCTTAACTTTGTTTATGACTTCTGAAAAAAAAAATACTCATAGGACAATCTTTGCACCCTAATGCTGTACCGCTTTTATAAAAATATTTTTTAAATGGCAATTTTAACTTACTGTAATGGTCGGGCCACTCCAGGAAATCAAATTACATGCTGAAAAAAAATCTAGGGGGGTTCCACTGCTGCTAAACTCCTAAATGGGTCCTAAATTTTTTTGACAACAGAACAATAGAGGCAAAGTACCAACATACCACAGACAGAAAACCCACTCCAGGATTAACACTACCCATCTGAATGCACCTCAGACTAAGACTGACCAGCACGAACAGCCTTGAGATCCTGTAGGTATGAAGAATGATTCTCGGAACCCTTAGCCGTGAGAACAATGCACGGAATTTAGAAAGCTAAGACCCAGGCCGCCCTGGAAAGGGGATAAAGTCATCCATACTCTCTCTTACACACTCACACACACATACACACATGCGTGCACATGCACACAAACACACACACCGCTGACCAATTTCAGTTGGAATGCATAATTAATACGAGGGATCAAGGCAGCGGGGCCATGAAGCTTACAAACTTCTTGTACGTCGCTTTGGATAAAAGCGTCTGCCAAATGAATGTAATGTAATGTAATGAAATGTTTATCATGGGAAAGCCTGCCTGTGAATGTGTGCACAGACCACCTATTTATACGCTTCTCCAAACGATCGAGAAGCATGCGATTTATATTCCAACAGCACAGGAAACACAAACATTGCCTTAAGGAGAATATTGTATTGCTTTATATTTTCCATATAAAATTATTTACATTAAAATAAATCAAGGGACTCTGACTGGCCCCACCCACATCCGTACCCCTCCCTCTGGGCAAACATTTTAAAATTTGAAATATTGAAGCGGGACGACGGTTGGAGGCGCGGTGGGGGTTCGGGGGTGGGGGGGTGGAGTTATGCGGGGGGGGAGGTCTTGCATTCCAAGACAAACAGGAAGCTCCCCACTTTCTGGGAAGGGTATTTTTCATGGAAAGGTCGAAGGTCAGGTGGTTTCCGGAGACAGCCACCGCTCCCAGCATCTGGGGCACAGCTGAAAACCCAGGCCCACACTTCTTTACAGAGGAGATTAAGCACATTTTCTAAGCAGAGATCTGTTGCGTTTTGCATCATAGCAAATGTCCTGAAGGCCATCCTCCACTCACCGGTCATCTCTGCCGATGACATCATCGAAGGCCTGAGAGAGACGTTTCAGTTTCCTGAGGCCGCTGGACACAGACTCCAGGTCCCGGTCAAACTTCCTGTCGGGGGGAGTAGTAACAGAGCGTTCAGATGCACACCTGTGACCTAGGCCGCAGGTCCGATCCTCACAAAAAAAAAAAGAACAACAAAAAAACCCCCTGAATTTCACATACTTGAAATGCTAGAGTTAAAGTGAGATAATTCTTCAGAGGTGCTACACCAGCCTAAGGGCTTCAGGAAAAAGCCAGAAAAGATGCAAATCCCATTTCACTTGTACAGAAAATTTGTACGGAACACTATACTTAAATTGCACAACACAGCCACTGCGATAATTAGTAATACATACATTCATACACATATTATTATGCATTATCAAATGCATGTATCATCATACAGGCATGTATGTATTCAGTAATTACATGTATTATTATACAGATTATCAATTAATTTGCACTGAATATGGGCCAAAGTGGGATCATTTTCATTCATTCCATTTTATTTTAGTGACATTTTCAGTCAATCAGTCGGGTCACACGATACACCATTTCCACATGTTAAAACTCACAGTTCAATCTCTATAAACCATTTTACCATGCCAATGTTTTTTTTACGACAACTGTTCCTTATTTTGTAGCATGTAGAGTGGCAGAACAAGCGTCCCTATCTTCTTTGCGTTTTGGAACACCACAGATGACACGATTCACAATAAAGTCAATATGCTTGTCACAACAAGAATCCAGTAAACAAAACCCATAGGCTTTTATAGTCCCAAAAACATACTAACTTGGAGAAATCACCATAGGATGACCAGTGTTTCACTTTAGTGAAATTCACCAGAGGAATTATCATTGTTGTCAGTTTCGCCACTGCATTCACACCGAAAGTATTGTGTACAAAATAATGTCGTTATCTCCATTTATAAGCTTCTCTGAGCAGTACTGGCCAAGCAGTCTCTCAATATAGCCAATGGGACCCGCAACAACTTGCATGGACTGTGTAACTTCTGCCCAATACACTGCCAGCCAGTGGCAAGCTATTATGGTGACGACCGAGAGGCATTTTAGATCATGTTGTTCGGCTTGCATAAAAGGACACGCATCGTTTCTCCAGCGTAAATAAACCATAACTTTATCAGTGCACATGCAGAAACCGTTACGCAACAGTCTCAAGGTTCTTGAGACTTTATGCCTATAAAGGTCATTTGACAATAAAAGTTTATTTTGCAATGGCTAAATCTACACAGTAGACTCTTGAGGCCTTGGAAGAAATTGGTACACTACGAGTTCTCTCAGTATGAAAACAGGTCATCACGCGGGTGTGCAGCCATACCTCCTGTTGCTCATGGTGTTGGGAGAGGCGAACGGGCTTCTCAGCGCTGCCATTCGCACCAGCTGTCTCCTGGAGTTGCCGGGCCTCACGCCCTGGCAGGGTCCACCCGATTTTGGCGTGCGGCTGGCCCGAGGCGTCCGCTTGGTGGCCGACCTGGGAGTTCGCTGCGGGCCGCGTTTGGGCGTGACCGTGGCCAAGGTGGCAGCGGCAGGTTTGCAGGGGGTACGGGCGGCCTGGCTCCTCCTTGGCCAGCTGCTGTCCTCGCATTCGGGGGTCTTGCCTGGCGTTGCCACCAGGCACTCTTCCCTGGGAGCACGGATCTTCTGCAGCTTCTGCGGACGAAGGAAGTAAGGGTAGAATTAACCAGCACTGTGTTTGGGGTCTTAAACACAGATTAAAATGACACCCTTAAACCCAGACCTTGTGTTTCTGATCGCCTCATTGATGTGTACATGCCATACCACTATACAAGCTAGCTACTACTGAACCAGCCAGGAGGAGCCACAGTGTTCATAACATTCCAATAGAGAAGCCTTATTACCTGCATTCACTTTCAGTCACCTTTGCCTCTACTTGCGTTTTACATCAAGATAGTAATGTAAAATATAATTAAGCAATCCTGTCAGGGAAGAATAACTAGTGTTCGTTTATTACAGTTACACAAAAACAATGGAGCGTTTTCCAGAGGAACACAACATTTGCCACAAGGTCAACCTGAATGCTGCAGCAGATCACTGGTAAAAAAAGGAGAAAAAAGCTGAATACTGAAAGTCTTAATAGCAAGCATGTTAACAAGTAAGATGGATACATTGTACTTGCTGTACAATGTCTTTTCCAATTAGGTAGATTTAAAATGACAGGAAGCATATTTGATGATTGGCTGTCCATGGTCCATGACTTTTCTTGATGCAAATGTTTTCCAGGATTTTCAGGGTCCGTGAGAAGGAGTGGGGGGGGGGGGTGTACCTGGTAGGCGGTCCCGATGGAGTTCCGGGCGCTGCGTGTGAGGAGGCTGACCGCGCTGGGCTTCCGGTTCGTATCCAGGGTCTCCCAGGTGGGCGTGTCCTCCACGTTGGACTGAATGGAGCGCAGGGGCAGCCGTTTCCGCAGCGACATGCGCAGGGAGTTCAGGGACGTGGAGGAGCGGAGCTTCCGAAAGCGGTCCGGAGCTTCGGGGGAGCTGTCCGCCCCGTCCGACTCGTCCAGGACCGCGTGCGCGCGCCACACGGCACTCACCGCGGATTCCACGCCGTGGACCATAGAAGACGACATTCTGAAGAGCCTCCTAGATAACAAGCCACAAATTACATTTAAATTAGATGTGCAAATGATTAAACTATAAACATCTGCATTCACACACACAAAAAAACCTTTAATTCTGCATGTGAATTTCCAGTGTGTCACCCTTTCAATATACATATACCACATTCATAGTTTGATACCAAACCTTTTTGCATTTTAATGACGTGCACATACAGCAACACTCAAAGGTGTTAGGCAGGATAAAGAACGCCACTGCACCACAGAATCATTGTTCTGAGGAGGCACAGAGGAGAGCACATCATTCACTGAATGTTGACAAAACAGTTCCCTGCTGGAGATGCTGGATGAGCCAGCACATGAGCCAGCAGGGGGCCAGTTTAGCATGCGTATGATGGATAGTGTAGCTCCGAGTGTGGATCCCACCGCGCCGACGCCCGTCATGATGGCCAACAATTCACAGGAATGGCAAGACAACAGAACTTTATTAACATCTTAATACTGGTCAGGAGGATGCATTCAAAGTCGTGTGATGCCTACGGGCTTCTTTCTGAACTCATTCTGACCTGCATAAGAATGAGTATATGTATATATATATATAATATGTATTTTTTGTAACTTGCAGCAAGGCTTTCTCCAAGGTATTAAGTTTACCATTGTTTTTTCTTAGAGACAGAAGATGCAAAGCAACCACAGAAAAGGGTGTGTCTCTTTGGCTTGCTGTTTGTATGCTTTTGGTAGAAGAAACTTCTGTAACTCTTCCCAGAGAGAGGTTCACACCCTATGCCCTGCTGCTTGACAATATCACACAGCGGCACGGATATGGGATACGTATGCACACAAAAATTTAAAAAAAGCTTTGATTTCCCTAAGGAACAGTAGAAATTATACGAAAGAAATGTATTCATGCTTCACTATCTACGTCATATTTCACTTAACCCGGGTATTCATGCTATAGATAAGTAACAGACTTTAAAAAGCAGGCTAATTTCTATACTGAATGAAACTGTAAACGTGCGGAGTGAGCCTAAAGGAGTTAGCGAAGTCGTTAAATAATGTGGAAGAGTGTAAAATGATGCAGTAAATACCAACACCCACCTGAAATAAAAGAACTTAAGCCTAAATTTTGAGCCAGCTATCTAGCTACATGCAGAGACGAATAATCTGAACGTTCCTGATTTCACGACAATGCACCATCTAAACCATGCTGGACAAACGAACTAGGCTAACTATGCTATGCTATCTGAAAAATAAACCACTTCGGGTAGTTAAGACTTATTTCACTGACCATAATTTCCTTAGTTCAAACGAAATATTCCCATTATTAAGAATTATATTAACACAATGTGGGTTGAGGAAATAACGTTAATATTTACGACTGCTGAATTATGATACATCGCTGGCGTAACGTTAAACAGGTTTCAGAGCATGTCCCATTTGGTACACGTTGCTATTACTATCCAAGGTTAGATACCACTTTGCGTGCAGTAGATTAGTTTAGCGTTTAGCGCCTTGCTAGCTGCAACTACAAGTCTACAAACTACCAACACATTTAGCGCAAAGTGCACATATAGCCAGATTGCATTGTATAACCACATTCAACAAGCTGTCTAGCTAGATACAGTGAGCCAACTTAGAATTCACGTTTTGCGACGTTTTAGTCAGCGAACTGGAAAACATTCATCCACTATCCCACCGTTCTGGTTTGTTAAACACTTATCATAAACAATTGATTTTCTTAGAAACGGCTAGTAATAGATTTTCTCCGTCGTCAATGTAGGCTAGTTCATTCATTACCAAGTGATTAGCCACCATTGCTGCGTTTCACAAAGCATTCGGAAGCTGCGCCGTTGCTAAGCAGTCTGCTCTTAAACTGGGGTGATCAGTTTCTACTTTTATTTTATGAGATTCGTTTAAAAATGGTCAAAGTTTAACAATACAACAATGTAAGTATCAATCGAAAACATATACAGTGAATACAACATCGAACTGTACCTTAATTTTGTTGCACACGCTTTCCGGGTTCCCAAAACCCCAAACTTTTCCCTTGTCTGTCTCGATTTGAATTTGGCGGATCGCTTCCAACCACTCCCAAAGCCCGCGGACCCTTGCAGCCACCTTATTGGTTGGCATTGTCGTCAGTAGCAAAGAATGTAAAGACATAACCAAGTTCTCATTACAAAAATGTAAAAAAAAATTCACTTGCAACTGCATTTCGGTGTTGCTGTTTCACACAGCAGATAATGTGATCAAACTTGTTGTAATGAATAGGCGCCCTGCCTGGGGTCTAATAGTCGCAATGACAAGAAACAGTACGTTTTTAATAATGTTAGTCCGCTTCGTGGCCTCTTAGCACACATTCATCTATGTGAACTGAAAAACATCATCTGGCGCTGAAATAACCAAACAGACAAATGAAACATGTTTAAATAATTATATTTAACTGTTAAAGTGTACATACAGAAGGATTAACAGCACATACGAGAAAAATGACATGCATCTATCAGTCCAAAGGAATTGCTGTACAGACCCACTAATCATTCCAAATTTATATAAATTCAGTTTATCAGCAAAGTCATCAGTATCCTTTATCAGCCCTTCTAGATGTACATCTGTGCATCAGCAAAGCAGCTGCTCTTAACTGATGCTGGAATATGAGCGGAATTGTTTTATGAAGGGAACTACACTGCAGTGCATATGAACATGATGGAATGTTATGATTTATCCAATAAGCTGATTAAATGAATCATGACACCAGATGGGACACACTGTGTTTGGCCAAAGGAATTAATTGTACCTGAATTGCACATAAAAGTACTGTACGCCGTGTCTACAGTATCCTGTGCACTGTGACGTGCGTGTATCATTGCTCTCTGGTTATTGATTTCCTTGCTGCGGGAATTCAGTAGAAATGACATGTGTGTTGAGTGTCTCATAGTCCTTGAGTATGTCCTTCTAAAGCATCAATCTTTAACAGATTTAATGGTTTTATTCCTCTGGCACTGAAATATGTCTGTCAGGTGTGCCTCTGTCCCATGCACAGTGACAATCAATGTGTAACTTTTGTGGAATGGGATTCGAGGACCATTGCACAATAATTTTATGTGTTGAGTTGTTATGTTGTAGTAGGACAAAGGTTTATCAGGAGTACATAAATTTCACCTGGGACTTGTGTCTCTCACAGATGGCAGTGCTTCCTGCAAGCCTGCTATTTCATAGAGAAAAAAATAAAATCGAATCAATGCAATTACAGATCTGACAGGATTTTTCAGTGTTTGCTTCTTTAATTGCTTACTAAAGGCCTGCTCATATCCATGTCTAAGGCTCAGAGGATGTTGTGTCTTGCATCACATCTGCTTGAGCTCTTCAGTAGTTTCTCCAGCATAATTTCCAAAGGTTCATCTCCTCAGAGCTCGATGGCTCAAATCCATAGGCTTTTTGTCAGTTTATTGGGGAAGCTCTCTTACTTACAGCACTGAGGAAAGGGGAAAGATTTGCATTTAGTATTTGTAAATGGAAATGCAGTGAACTGACAGTGATCATTGTGAACAAAAGACCACTTACCTGCTTGATTCTGTTCCACCTTGAAATAAAGGCCAGAACAACAGTGAAGAATACTACCACTACCCCAGCGATGATGGGGCCCAAGGGGAACTTCATGGTCTTATCTACAGGAAGTGAACGGAGTATTAGAACTACACCTGGACCTGTGCTCATGAAGAGTCTCAGAGTAGGAATGCAGGCCTAGGATCAGTTTTACCTTCTGGCTCATAATGGATTTGGTTAGGATATGGCCAGAGGAACATGATCCTAGGGCAGTTCTTGTACTCTGAGACACTTTAAGATGAATGTGGGGTCTGTGCTTCTCAAACCTGTTTGGGCAGGGTTACCATGCAGCTTACTAAATCCCAAGCCAAAAGTTTATATAATTTATTTGGTGAATACCTTTTAAAAATGCAGATGTGCAACCGAAAGCAGATGTCAATGGAAAAAGCTGTAAAGATACCAAACTATCATTTGGACTATTACAGCCAATTGGTCACAAAGAAAACAAAAATATGCCGATTTCTAGTCTGGAACAAGGCCATGTTGCTATTTTGATCCAAAGGAGATATAGTTATTAACACACAATAGTCAAATACCAGCAACCTTGGCAATCCAACAAATCAGTGCAAAGTCAGTGATAGTTCAGGCAATTTGGCTGAAAAAGCCAATGCCAGTACAACTGGTTCCAGAACCTCACCTACTATCGTTTTTATTTCAGGTAATCCCTTCATCAATTTAGATTATTGAAAATGCACCTTTAAACATGCATAATTTCCATAATTCCACCTTTAAACCACTTTTAACAGAGAGCAGGTTTGACCCATTGGCATTTGCTTTGCTTTTGAACTCCACAGTAATTATTTTTTCTTTTGTGACTGGGTTTCCACACTTTCATTTCACCTGTCATTCTATCAATAAATATTTGTAACCTCTTGGCAAAAGAAATTTCTTGCTATAGAGCACATTACAGAAAATGAATTAATTAATTGTCTGAGAGCTAATCTGTCTAATTATCAAATAATTAAGTTGGGCATTCATTCTTCATGAACAATTGTATCCATTTGTTACATAATGGCCTTTGAGGGCAAAATCAGTGAAACTGTTTAGTTCAGAATAATGAATGTCTTATTACACTTGGAGAATTGCAATTGAAGTTGGGGATAAAAGACTAGCATAAAGCAGGGACACCTCAGGTCCGAGTTTGGGAAGCCTGTTTCTACACTCTTCTAGATTTGCAATACTACTGAGACTTGATAACTTCCCTGACTGATGTAACAGATCGCAACAATCCTATTTCAGGTAAACAGAAAAACACAGTAGTTTTAAGTCACCTATATTAATTAAATTAACATAAATATGCGCACCAAATGTTTGGCATCTGTCATTACCATAAAACATTGCAGTTTTAAATTACCTAAATTAATTTAATAAAACAAATATTACATTTAGCACTTTAACATACTGTTATATGTGGTATTTCACCAGCTACACAACAAAATGTTCAGTGTAAAATCAGCTCTGATGTACCATATGTACGCTATTTAACTCTAATAGAGTGCATATGGTCTCTATTGCACTCATAATCTCTGTCAGAGTTGATTCAGCACTTGTATTTTGCAGTGCATAATGACACCAAACCTAATGCTGCACTGACCTTCCACGGTTAGCTGGAATGACTTGGTTATTTTCCCGTATTTGGAGGAGAGGGTGACACAGCTGTATGTTCCCTGGTGGAGACTGCGCTTTATCTTGTAAATGGAGAGCCGAGCCTCCGTCGCGCTCTGAGACAGCACGTAGCCCCCGCTCTCCATGTCCAGCTCTGCTTCGTCCCGTAGCCAGGTTACGTTCACTTGGGGGTTGGCATGGATGTTGCAGGTCAAAACCGCGTCGCTGTCCTCCTCCACCAGCACGGTGTCGTGGCCGGAGAGCTCTGGGGGGACTGTGAATAGGGGTCATATGTGAGCAGAGCAGCTCAGAGCGGATAGGCGAGACCAGGCTGACTGAACTCAAACCCACATGTACTCAGGAACATGATGAGTCACCTTTCAGCTCGTGCTTGCTTTCTCATTTCAGTGTCCCGTCAGTCTGTCAGAATTCATTTAAATGAATTCCTTCATGGTTGAAAATGTGAAAATTTCACATTACATATTTATTATATATAGCAGTGTCAATATATCCAAAATGATAATGATAGCTATAATGTTTTGTTTTCAAAAATATACAAAAGAAAAATTAGAAAAACAATTATATTACATTTGAAAAGTGTTAGTAAAATGTTGTTTGGAATCTATTTTATTTGTCATGAAACTTTGACATAGAGAAATTATATTGTCTGCTTTCTATGCATCAAACTCAAAAATGGAAATAAAAGGAGATAGGAGGTTTTCATAATTAAAATATATATGTACACCAGAAACCTGTTTTCAGAAATGGAAATTTTTACGAGGACAGTGTGATTTCCTGTTTAACAGAAAGCCCTTATCACCCACGCCCATATTAGGACTCACATAGCACGTCCAGCTGCACTGAGGCGTTGGAGCTGGCGTCCGTCCTCAGCTGACAGGTGAAAATGGCACTGTTGTCCTCCTTGAACACGGGGTTAATGCAGAGGCTGCTCTGCTCCAGTCGGTTCCCTTCCTGCAGCTTCACTAAAGCCCCATTCCGGAACCACTCCAGCTCCTTCTCTGGATCGCCCGCTTCCACCAGGCAGGTGAGAGACACTGTCTCCTCCAGCTCTGTTGTGATCCAGCCTCCATTGGCCTGTGGGCTCGACTGCAACCTGATGGCTACCAGAGTGATGCTAGTTAGTAAAGATAGAGATCCACCTTCCATTAGCTCCCAGCAACACACAACATACTCAACACACAACCGATCCCCTTAGAAAACAATACAATTTGCCATTCCAATAAAAATATGTTTAAGTTCCTGTTTTATTCCTCTATCTTTATTTCTCCAGTTGCACCTAATAAAATCCTATAACATGAATATAATACAAAATACTATATAATAATAATAATAATAATAATAATAATAATAGTAGTAGTAGTAGTAGTAGTAGGCAAGTGGTTCTGCTTACCTCCAAGTTCAGAAACACAGTAAAGAAGGAGAGAAAGTTTAAGAATTGTCAACGCTGGACTCATTTTCACCACAAATAATCCCCAGAAACCTGTGGAGAGAGAAAAAAAGCGAATCGAGAATGAACATAACCAATTTTACGGAAAGGACACCAGCCTAATCCGCAGGAGAAGGAGCTCTGTCTGCTGTGAATATCAAGAACACGGCACATGCATGGCATGGAGTAGAAAAACAGGATTTGATGAAAAAGGAATGAAAATAAGCAGGAATAGCAGTGATGTTTACCCACATATTTATTTTTATTATGTGGTGTGGCAGGCTGCTGATTGCTTACCGAAATCTTGAATTCTCTGTGTGGGTCTCTGTTTGAAATCCAAAGGTTGGGGCAATATGCGCAAAAGGAGCTCACTCTCTTTTCCTGTGGGGTTTTTATGTTGTGAATGGGACTTTATGGCATTTTCTCAGAGACGCACCCCTTCGGTTTCTCTGTCACAGCATTTTATTGTGTTAATTGAGCTTTGAACAAACAGCATAAAACCCTAGTGCTGTCACTCCCAACAGGAAATTGTTTGTAGTCAGATTGAGTAACATTATTGAAAGTCATCAGAAATTAATTTTCTTATTAAAGGAGCAAATTTATTTGGAAAATGAAATGACTGGCCGTTATGAGGTAATTTCATGTAGACCAGAAAGATGAGTACAGAAAAAACCAGCGCTCATTTAACAATTACTTTTTCAAGTGGGTGATATGGGTGTCTTGTAGCTTTTTTCATTAAATAAAGGAAATAATCATTTTAAAATGTGTTTTGTGTTTACACAATTTCCCTTTGTCGAATATTGCATTTTGTCTAAAGATCTGAAACCGTTCAATGTGATAAACATGCAGTAATAGAGACCAACACCCCAGTGCCAGACTCAGGAACCCCAAGGAATGAGATACCAACAGCAGGTCTAATAAGTGACAACTTATTAACCAATGCGCGCACACAAGGAGAGAACCTCCTGGACAGTCCAAGGAAAAAGTATGCCTTATTGTCCATTTCCACAGTAGCAAAATAGGGTTAGTAATAGTCTTTAATCCTCTGGGTAAGGAGCAGGCTTTCCCTGGGAACAGTGAACCCACGTGTCAAGCCACTCAACCTTCACTTTCTTCTTGATGCAGACCCAGTCTCTTGGCTGTGGTCCAGGGATTAAGTCTCAGGCCTCCCCCTTTGGGCTGCTGTGACCTTGAAAAGTGATCAATGATTACCAGTACATATTTCTCTCTTTACTTTGCCTGTGAAATGAGTCTGTTAGTCGTAGCCTAGGCGCTCAGGTACACCCCACTGTGGAATGATCTCTTGCGCTGGTATCTGTGCTGTGGTTGTGGCTGTACAGTCCTTAGTACAGTCCCCACATGTGAATGAATCATCGCATTTATAAAGCACTTTTCCATATGCTCAAAGTGCTTTACGGTGATGAGTGGGGTCTCACCTCACCCACCACCAATGTGTAGCACCCACCTGTGCGATGCACTGCAGCCATTTTGCGCCAGAACACTCACCACACATTGGTTAAGGTGGAGTGGGAGAGAACCATTATTAGCCAATTAAATCAGGGGATAATTAGGTGGCAGGTTGAGAGAGCCAGATTAGGAATTTATCCAGGACACCAGTGAACCACCTACACTTTGCAATTAGTGTCATGGGGTCTTTAATGACCACAGTGAGTCAGGGCCCCGATTTGCCCACTGCTGGCTCACCAACACCACTTCCAGCAGCAAATTAGCTTTCGCAGGCAGTCTCCCATTCAAATACTAATAAAGCCCACACTTACTTAGCTTTAGCCATTCGGCAGGAGCAGAGTGCATGGTGGTATGACTGCTGACAATATGCTAGTCCATGGCAAGAGATTGTTTTCATTGAGTTCTATTTTCCGCTTCAAAGATAGGATTTTAGGATATTGTTTATACAGTGCATGCCAAGGCTTAGGGGACAACAAATGGCTCATCCTGCATCATCCCACAATCATGTCAATGTTTTGCCCGCACATCCTGGAACTGAGTGCAAATTGAGCGCAAATAATTCCACATCGCCCTTCTGTTTCCCAGCTCCTGTCTAATAACTCTGAAGCCCTGTCTCAATGTTCAGGCCTACAATGCCCCACTGGACAAAGATTGTGCCACTGCATACCACAGTTTCTCTTGTCAATTACTGCTCCCAGCTCCACCAGTAAAATCACAGGAAATCAGGAAGGGGGCAAATAATATAATCGAGGCACTGTATGTTAAACAAACACAAACAGCAGGTGTAATTGACCCAGTTAATGATAATCGACTGGACCCTTTTCAAATCCATAGAAAGGTGTCACTTCCTTCTGAAGTATACTAGCCATTTCTTGATATTAAAGTCGCCCAAGAGAGATCATTGCAGTTAATTAGATAGTGAGGAATAATATACTGAACAATAGGTGAATAATGATGTTAGTGGTTTCACAGGACTGGTTGTTTCACAGGGTTAATACTGTGGCAGGATTTGTGCTTGACCTTGTAAAACAAAAGAATGCATTGTCATCCGCAACAGTACATGAATGTAAAGTTTTTGGCAGTGTCTGATATGGATTTCATTGTTTCCCTGTGCAATAAAATCAAGGTCAGGGATGATAGACATGGCAGTATAACTACGGCACAATGGGGAGTGGAGCTTGAATGCTAGAATTATACTGCCCTCTTCTGGCAGCTAAAACTCAACTGTCTCATGTGCACAGACCCCAATGAAAGGTGTCCCAAGTCTTGCGTGTCAGTTGAGAATGCCTGAGTGTGTATGTGTGAACATGCATATGTGTGTGTGTGTATGTGTGTGTGAGAGAGAGAGAGAGAGAGAGAGAGAGA